>NW_026712673.1:0-179715 GCF_030625045.1 Achroia grisella
ATCGTCACGCTCAGTTTTATCATTGGGGTAGACGGTAAGTCTCAGGAACGTCATTTGGCGTTTCTCCAACTGACACATACCTATCTTTTTTGCATCGTCTACGTTTCGTTTATCAATCGGTTATAAGTAAGTTTTATTTGGGGCTCTTTTTACTTTTATTGTTTTGGGCGTTACGTTGCTGTTTTAGTAGACGTTCTCGTTCGCTTAGGGCAGGGTATGTCCTACTGACGTATACATTCATTCTCGCTCCATTTCATTCGTTATTCTCATTTCATCCATTCTTTCCTGTCCAAATCAGCACAGATTCAAATAAATTGAAATAAATATATTATATCCTTAGATACAGCGCATCTGTTTACCTCAAGATTCAAGGTATATGATATTTTAGGTAAGTATATTACCTGTACTATATAACAGATATAAATATTTTTTTTGTAAATTACATAGAAAACACCAGATAAATGTAAGTACTTGCATCGTACTAAGAATGATCTCATGACCATAGAACGTAAAGCGGTGTGCTTAACCACTAGACCAGCGAGGTCGTTATAATTATAAAATTGTTTAGCAAATAAGGGCGAGCGTAGATTGAGACATCAAATCGCATGAAGTAATGACATGCGTGTATTGTAATAATATTATTAATGTATTATTACAATATCATATTTATTTACAAACGCATCGTTTGTATATGATGATATTAACATTATTACAGTTATATTAATATAATAACGCAATATGGAGGCGTTACGAGATGTAATTGAGATGACGAAATGTTTGTTCAATCGTTGCATTTGGCTATACAAAAATGTACATAATGTAATGACATATTGGTAATAAAAATTACTACATTATTATTTTTGTTTATAGACGGCCTCGGTGGTCTAGCGGTTCTGCACACCGCTTTACTTCCGATGGTCGCGGGTTCAGTTCCTCGCACGGTACAAACATTTGCATTCATGAGTATGATTATTTGTGTCGGTCTGGGTGTTATCTACGTATATTATGTATGTATTTACAAATAAAATATCTACGTATTTATATCATTTGTCTAGTACCTATAACACAAGCTCTGCTTAGCTTGGGACTAGATGGCGCTGTGTTAATTGTCCAGAGCTATTATTATTATTATATGATACTATTTCTCTCGATATCGCCCGCTATTGGAGAGACTGAGATATACTATGTATATTCTTTGTCGTGATTGTAATTACACGTCATATATTGAGAATAGATCCTATGAGAGTATAATCTATTCCCAATCTATGATATCATACCATGTAACATTTCATTAGAATCAGTTCAACCGTTTAGACGTGTAAATACAACAAATGAAATATATTATTAATATGAAAGACAATATTATTTCAATAAATCATAAATAACCCTGCACAATTAACACAGCGCCATCTAGTCCCATGGTAAGCAGAGTCTGTGTTACGGGTACTAGCAACTGATATAAATACTTATTTTTTTTAATACGTACATAATATATATCACCCAGACAGATACAAACAATCATACCCATGAATACAAATGTTTGCACCGTGCGAAGAATCGAACTCGCGACCATCGGAAGTGAAGCGGTGTGCTAAACCATTAGACCACCGAGACCGTCGCATAGGATCATATTGTATATATATCTTAAGAGTTATTAAAACGAAAATGAAAAGTGATTTCACAAGATTAGATCATTGTTAGTCCATATGGAACTAGTGACGCATTGTAGGTAATGTCAGGTCGACCTTGATTGGCAGCTCCGACCCTCCTGGCAACTGTTGCGGTTAAATCCTCGTTTAGAATTAGTCAGAATCGTATATATGATCTAACTTCAATCTTCTTTCATCTTTCACTAATGCTCAATTTCCGTAAAGCGTTAGCGTAGGTGGAATTATGATGCCATCAACAAAAAACTGAAGATTATATAATGTGATTTACATGTGATATTTAAACGGTTTAGTACACCGTCTTACTACCAATGGTCGCGGGTTCGATTCCTCGCACGGCACAAACATTTGTATTAAGGAGTATGATCTTTTGTACGGTCTGAGTGTTTTCTATGTATAATATGTATGTATTTGTATCAGTTATAGTTAACACAAACTTTTGCTAGCTTAACTTGGTTCTAGATGGCGCTGTGTGAATTGTCCTGAGATTATTATTATTATTTGTTATTTATTTCTATAATTTTACACAATAGTAAGAGTACATATGGCGGATATAATACCTAGTGGCATTTTCTACCAGGCAACCATGACTGGTGCGAAGATAAATTGTGTGGAGGTTGGCCTGATTACCACAGATAAGATAATTAGTAACAATGCCCTGCATATTAATATAAGTTTAGTATTACGGCCGTATAACTATGAATATTGAATTCCCATTGTCATAATAAAATCCACAGAACTTTCTTAATATTTGTTTTTTCAAGACAACCAAAAAGAATTGGTTTAAAAATGAAATCGAAATATATAGAAATGAAATCACGCGTGAAGTTGTGACTAAGGGAAATACTGATTCATTCTATATATATATCTTATATATAAAATTCTCATGTCACATGAAACTGCTCGACTTACTTTTATGAAATTTTATATGCATATTCAGTAGGCTTGAGAATCAGCGACTGTCACACCGCTTTACGTCCGATGGTCGCGGGTTCGATTCCTCGCACGGCACAAACATTTGTATTCATGAGTATGATTGTTTGTATCGGTCTGGCTATTTACTATGTGTAGTATGTATATATTTACGAAAAAAAATATATCTATGTATTTGTATCAATTATCCAGTACCTATAATACAAGCTTTAGCTAGCTTTACTTGGGTTTAGATGGCGATCTGAATTGTTATTAGATTATTATTATTATTATACAAGCCTAAATTCCCACACTTCTATCACTAACTCCTATTTTTTAGCAATATTTATACTAAAATTTATACGGCGTTCTTTTCGATTGCGGGGACAACTAATATATTATATATATATAGGGATTTCGGCTTAGATATCTTGTCTCACGGTTCCATATGCCAGTATATAACAATACATAATATATTGACATATATATATATATATATATATATATATATATAAACGTATTCATAAGTCAGATGACTGACCGAGAATAATAGGTAATTGATCTTGCAATATGTTCAGAATCTTAATACGGTTCCATATATTAATATTTATATTTATTTTAAATTTTATAAATATAACAAAGATGATATTGTGCCTCGAACTGGGAGAACTTGTATAGCAGGAGTTCACAATAGAATTGCCAGATGTTACTATCATTCGTTGACATATCATAAGAGTCTGCAATAGACCCGACATAATTTTATTTGATTTAACAAAACACCTCGGAGTTCAATTTTAAATTACGTATAAAGAAAGAAAGTTATCTGTAATATATATACTAATACATATATAATAGTTGATAAAATTAGATTGTTGTCAGATATAAAGGATGCAACCTCAGCCTCCCAAGCGCATTATTCTATTTACAGACATTTACATTATTCTATTTCCATTTATATGTCCTTCCACATAGGTTCATTTTCTTCTATCCGTATCTCTCATACTATAGCTGGCTATTTTAAACACAGACAAAGACATCCCAATTGAGGGTTAAAATATATATAGACGGCCGAGTAAAAACTGTCGACATAATATAGAAATATAGATTTTAGAAATTTAGAGGGAATAAATATTGAATTATATCGTATCGTTATAAACTAATTTTGATTGGAGACAAATAAATGATAGCTCTTATATATAGTAGATAATATATCAAACAATACAAAAAATCACATTCATGAACACAAATGTTTATATCATGTGAGGAATCGAACTCGCGACGATAGGAAGTGAAACGGTGTGCTAAGTAACCGCCAGACTACCGAGGCTGCTGTCTATTGTGTTTTATATCTATATAGATTATAAGTATATGTACTCACCGTTCCTCCAGCATCTCGTTGAAGGTTTTGGATTTAGCGCGTGGTTGACTGGGCTCGTTCTCCATACGTCGCACCTCAACACACCGCTCTATTATGTGCTCGACGCGCTTCCGGCGTGATGATTTCCAATTGTCCAGGTTCTGGTGGCAAAACACCTTTATTTATAAATTGGTACTATTTGACTCGCAAACGTTGTTTTGGCCATATAAAATAAAATCGCTATTAAAAATAGGGGTTGATGCTAGAAAGGTGAAAATTTATCATTGTATGTATTTTTAATGTCACATTACAAACAAATAAAAATGTCTAAAATAGTGGTGGACAACCATTATCACTTTGGGGGTATGAAAAATAGATACTGACTTATTTTCAAACCTACTGAATATGCATATAAAAATTATAAAAATCGGTCACGCAGTTATGTTAACTAACATTATGACAATATATAAAATATAACTGGAATGTTAAATAGGCGGACGAGCCTATAGTCAAGTGGTAACTATCACTTATGTACGTCCCATGCGTGATATTTTTATACCACAACGGTGGCAAACAAATAACATTGCTCAGTAAGGTGTTGTGCTGCCATACACTATAATTCCACTGTTATATGCAACGTGAAACTGAAGTTTGCTGGTGTAGGAACTAGGCAAACTAGTAAAAATAAAAAAGGCAATAATGTTTAATCAGTACTATACAATTTCATTGTCATATCCCATTATTGAAACTGGTAGTGTAAGAACTAGGCGAAGTAGGAAATCTTTAATATGTATTTATAAAAATCAAAATTAATATAGACATATATATTGAAATCTTAATATAAGTATTTCTGAATTGAAAGTTTTTTATTTGGAATACGGATTCGGATATAAAGAATGCGCAAGAAAAATACAATGAATAAATATACAGTCGTACTTAAGAATATATATTCTATCTTTTAATTGATTAAAAATGTAAAATGAAGCACGTGACCGTGACCTTTAAATGCAGCAAATGCAAATGAACATGAGTCAAGCATTGCGTGTTCAGATTGTCATCTAGCTGCAAGAAAATGTCGCATCTCGGTTATTGCATTTACGAGATGAACGTGGAATTTATTTTATTTTATGTTAATGTAATGGCAAACAAGCTGACAGCTCACAAGTGAAAACGTCGACTATATCATGAATAGCTCTTATTACATTATGATGCACGTGATATCATTCTGGCGGTACATCTGATCAATTATCTTTTTTTAATGGGCAATAATGGAAAGGTGCAACTACTACGCTAACGGTGTACGCTGGCGAGGCGCCAGTGGAGAATGGCAGGCTGAGCATGATGTCAGATCAGTTAGTCAGGACTCAGATACACCAGTTTATGCTGGATTAACTAACGGAGAGCGACAGGACCACGAAATCAAATCAGTTGGCCCATCGTCACGAATTCACAATGATGGTTTCGAGAGAGACGTGTCAGATGACTCACGAAAACGGTATATGCTAGCGGGGCACCAAAGAAGAAGGGCAGGCTAAGCATGATGTCAGATCACTTAAAGATGCCAGGACTCAGAGACAACAGGAATTCACAACGATGACTTCGAGAGAGACGTGTCTGACGACCCACGGTAACAGTATATGAATTCACAACTGGAGACGGATTAACGGTATTATGGAATAGGGGGGGACTGGAATCGAATGACAGGATGACCACCAACTATGTAGTCTATGTATTTATATCATTAAAACGGGAATGTATTTCACGGAGTTGGTGAAATAAATAAGCGAGCATAATGCAAATTATCATCATAGAAAATTAAACAGCAAACAACAGGCTGGCTTCTGACCCAACGATGTTTCCGTCGATTAGATTTTGATGACATAATATTCGGTATTTGCCTTTTCATAGTATCGAGACGATTTTATTAATTGCATCTACACGCTAACGGTATTGTGGCACCAATAGAGAATCACGTTGGACAGTCGTATAGATTTATGTACATTATATGTCCTTCCCGGAAGAATTCCTCAAATCGTTCTAGCTTCAAAAATAACGATTTTACACACAAACTTGCATCTATTTTATTTTATCCCCTTTAGGATATTATGTTTACAAACTGAATATCCTATATATTTATAATCCACAGCCGTAAAATTAAGTTTCAAGTTTCTATCTTTAAAAAATTACGATACTTCCATACAATCTTATATCTCCCCTTTAACCATTTACAAGCCTTTTTCGCATTAAAAAGTAGTCTATGTCCTTTCTCAAAGTCTAGAATATCTGTGTACCATATTTAACTTAAATTAGTTCAGTAGTTTTGGCGTGAAAGCGAGACAAACAGACAGTGTTACTTTCGCATTTATATATTACTAATCATCATCATCAGCCCACTGCAGTCCACTGCTGGACATAAGCCTCTCCCAAGGCACGCCACTGGGCACGATCTTCAGCCCTTCTCATCCAGTTACTACCCGCAACCCTACGTAAGTCGTCGCTCCACCTAGCTGCGGGGCGTCCTACACTACGTTTGCCAATTCGCGGTCTCCACTCTAGAACACGCCTACTCCAGCGAGCATCGGTTCTTATACTGCCACTTCAAACAGATGCGAAGAGATGTCGGTGACCTTAGTTCTCTGGCGAATCACTTCGTTTCGGTAGAGAAACCCAAGCATAGCTCTTTCCATAGCTCGTTGAGCGACTTTAAGTTGGTGGACCAGTCGTATCGTCAGTGTATCGGCACCGTAAGTCATGACGGGTAGGACGCACTGGTTATAAACCTTGGTCTTAAGGCTTTGTGGTAGCGACGACGAGAAGACTTGACGAACAAATGCCGCCCAGCCTAGCTGTATTCGTCTCTTGGCCTCCCTCTCAAAGTTGTTTTTACCTAGTTGGAGCGTTTGCCCTAGATAAATATACTCCTGAACAACTTCGAGAGATACTCCATTAATGGCGACCGGTTCCGGACGAATGCGATCATTGAACATGATCTTGGTTTTGTCCAAATTCATCCGAAGACCGATGCGTTGAGACGATTCAGCCAGGCCGTTCAGCATCTGTTGTAAATCCTGCAGCGACTCAGCCATGATGACAATGTCGTCAGCAAATCGTAAGTGAGAGATGTTCTCGTTGACATTAATGCCGTAATTTTTCCAATCCAGCATTCTAAACATATCCTCCAACGCAGTTGTAAATAATTTATATAACAGATTTTATTAGGTGGATATGCTTAGTCTGCTGGGTTTGTACTTGGACGGTCATTGTTGCAGCGTTATAGAGACATCTCAACACTTCGATGTATCGCCAGTCGACTTTTATCCAGAACAGACCAGGTCTCGATAGAGTCAAAGGCCTTCTCATAGTCAACAAAGGCTAGACACAGAGGTTGATTATACTCTTCTGTTTTCTGTATAACCTGCCTTACTGTGTGAATGTGATCTATGGTGCCATAACCACTTCGAAACCCGGCCTGTTTTTGAAACTCATCAAGCCTTCGCGCAAGCCGATTCGTGATGACTCTTGAAAATGTATATATGGCTTAACAAAGAGATGGGCCGATAGTTCTTCAATTTATCTCCCTTTTTGAAGAACAGAATAACTATGGCCCTACTCCATTGTAGTTCTCCCGGTGAAGAGAACGGAATTGAAGAGTTTAAACCGCAAGTACAGGAGTACCTCCAGCCTTCAGGAGCTCAGTGGTTATTCCGTCTTCACCTGGGGATTTTCCATTTTTGAGCTGTTTAAGAGCCATCACGATCTCGTGTAATTTCGGGCATCTCCTCAGTGTAGTGGCGTGTCAGAGGAGCTCTGGAATCGACAACAAGAGATTCAGGCCGATATGCATGTGAGGCGTACAGTTCTCCGAAAAAGTCTTCAACTTCCGAGAGAATCTCCGGCTTAAAAGCGGTAACCGTCCCTGCAGATGTGGTTACCTTCGACAAGTGCCTCCTTTCTTGCTGTTGGACGAACACTTTTGATCCCCGATTCTGCTCAATTGCTTTTTCAATTAAAAGTGTGTTCGAGGATCGGAGATCACGTCGTACCAATTTTGAAATTTTTTTATTCAATACCCGGTGTTCTGGTGATGTTAGCGTTGAGGACTTGTCGCGTCGATGTTGAATAAGCTGCAGAGTCTCTCCCGAAAGTCTAGTCCTTTTTCCTGTACGCCTCTTCTCGCAAAATTTCGTGCCTTCATCCTTGAGGCAAGCTATTATAGTATCGAGTCTTTGGTCAATACTGTCTGTGGTTTCCAAAACCGCAAACCGGTTTTCCAGTTTTAATATGCTTTAGAACCAACGATGGTTTGGAGCATATTTGGCCGGAGCGTCGACTTCATCAGGCGTATTCTTTCCAGCTTGAGATCGATATTCAGAGAGCCACGAACTAATCTGTGATCGCTTCCGGTTTTAAACCTCGTGATCACAGAGACATCTCTGAATATACGCTTCTTATCCGTCAAGATGAAGTCGATCTCGTTTTTGGTCATAGAGTCGGGGCTCTGCCACGTCCACTTTCGTTGAGGTTGTTTCTTGAAGAAAGAATTCATCAAGAACAACCCCTCTTTCTCTAGAAAGTTGACGAGCACCTATGATTCCTACTACCAAAACCATGTGGTCCCATAGCTGTCGATTCGCTGCCGGTTTGGATTCCCACTTTAGCATTAAAATCCCCCATAACAATGTTGTAGAATGCCTTTGAGGTGTTATGTATGGCCTTGGATATGTCTTCGTACATACTTTCTACTTCATCATCCGAGTGTGCCGATGTCGGTGCGTATACTTGCACAACTTTAAGGCTATACCTCTCAGTTAGCTTTAATACGAGATACGCAACCCTATTCGACACACTGGAGATTTCTACAACATTGTTTATTAGGGTCTTATGGACCAAAAACCCGACACCACCTTGGGAAGGTTGTTCTCCCTCCCTGAAATACATAAGATGGCCAGATTCCAGAGTCATGGTGTCCTCCCCTCTCTTCGGACTTCACAAAGACCAAGAATATGCCATCTTATATATTTCAGTTCTTCTTCCAGTTGCGCGAGGTGTTCATCCAGTCGCAGTGTACGTCCGTTATACGTAGCCAGGGTCAATGAGTGTATAATATTAGTAAGGAAGTAAGGATAAGCGAAAAAATAGATGTGCTCGTATTTTAATATTGTAAGAGTATTGCACATTAATTACTTGTGCCATTATTACTAAAGAATTAGTTACAAAAGAACCTATCTATTCAGATGGATATTTTGAGGTCAACATTACATAATATTCTACTTAAGTTGTCATCTGCGTAACTAATAACAGATCTGTTTAAGGAGCGTTTGAGATGTAATTGTACTTTTGAATCTAATTGTAGACTACTAGATATGGATGGCTACCAGAGTAATCAATAACTATAAAAAGAAAGTGACTGGTCGATCAACACTGCAATACCGCTGGGTTTAGAAATACGAAATTTTGCACGCGAGATCTTTATATAAGTAACGATCAATTTGTTTAACAGTAGCTGCGCGTCTAAAATACATTACTAAATTCTTGAGACGTTTCTGAAAGTACAAACAGGTAAATTAATAAAAATTGTAACAATTACAGTTCTAGTAGTAGATAAAGTGACCGGCTATCAGAATGCAATCACTTAAGCAGTGGCTTCATAAAGATGCATTTTATTGTTATAATGGTATTTTTTAAAATAAGAGAAATTAAAATAAGAGAGTATAGTATATATATATACACCAACGCTGATAATGTAGCGTTTTTTTTTACACATACATAATATACATAAATATACTCAGACCTTTACAAACAATCATATTCATGAATACAAATGTTTATATCATGTGAGGAACCAAACCCGCAACTATCCGAAGAAAGGTGGTGTGCTAAACCACTAGACCACCGAGGTGACGATATAGTCTAGGCAGTATAGGTAGTTCATGAAAACAAATGTTTATACCATGTGAGAAACTAAACCTGCAACCATCCGAAATAAGGTAGTGATCTAGGCTAACCACTAGATCACCGAGGCCGTGAAATAGTATAGGTCGCATAGTAGATATAAACTTGTTCTTATTACAATGCTTACGTTAATGTAAAGAATGTATTTTTTAAACAAATTATGTCAAAATTATCAATGTAGGTGTGCAGCGGAAACAGCGCATACCGCGGTTCGTGCAAACGCGATCGGCGCATATCCGCCGGTGTAGAGTGACAGTTATTGCGACAAACCGAGGACATATTAAACTGTACCTTTTGTCATTAGTAAGCAATAAAAAACGAAGACAATGATATTTAAAATGTTATTTGTATTGTTGCAATTGCAGTGCAAATAATACCTTATTACAAGTACTTTTATTACAGTTATTACAACGCACAGGTACATCAAGCAAATTAAAGACAAAATGGGAGTAGTGTTGTATTAACATTTAAAGAGCATGATGGAAGATCTCGGAAAGTGGCAAGAACTCCACCGATAACAGCGTAACTTTTATATTAAGAATGAATGAATACAAGTACATAAATAATCTAACTAATAAAAATAAACGTAAATGTTTGTGAGTATGAATGGATGTATGGATGTTTGCTACTCTTACATAAAAACTACTGAACGGCTATTAGCACATACATCAGAATGGTCTATATGTTATTTTGATGTATAGTCGTTAAATTATTATTAATTTAAAAATATATTATGTATATTGGGCGAAATATAAGAATAAACGATCAAGTAAAAGTGTGAGGCAGATGTAGTTGCGCTGATGAGCTAGTTATAGAATAATTGCTGATATATAAGATATATTACTGTAAAGCTTTATCAAAACTCGTGCAGTAGTTTTTGCGTGAAAGAGTAACAAACATCTATCCATACATACTCACAAAATTTTGCATTTATATATTAGTAAGATAATTTTCATTTTGTATAGGGTTTCCCTTAACTAATCTCCCCCTCTTCTTTGGTATACTATAATAACGGTAATCGAACACGGGACCTATTAAGATGCCAATGTCTTATTATAGCGCCACAGTGGTCGCAAAATGTACAATACCATTTTGACCAATGAATGGTGTTGCCAGAGGGCAAATCTCTTTATATTTTCTAATATTAATAACAAGTTTGTGACTATACTGTGCCTCCGGCGACAATTGTGTCGAGACGGTATATTTTCTGTCTGCGATTTACTAACGACCTCACATCGGTATTTCGGAAGTGTGAACTCTTAAAATGGTACATGCTATTTTTGATTGCTTCTCTCAAAAAAGTTCAGTATAAAAACAAGTATTTAATAATAAGGTTGTCTATAAGAGATTGCTTTAAGGCCTTTTGAGTAAGCACATTCAAGTTCTATTTATATGTATGGTTTCAGTATTATTGGCTGCAATTTCGTCACTGTGATAATGTTTTATTGGACGATAAAAACATATACACCGACCCGAAGAAGCAGATGATGATGATCATGTTTCATTGGAGAAAAAATTGCCAATAAAGATGCTACAATTCCTTCTCTATTTAAAATGCTACGTATTAAGTAATTTTAAGAAAATTGGATAAGTCGGCCGTCGGTCATGGTCGTTACCTTACCGTACCACACCTTCCTTTTACTTCCGATGTTTGCGGGTTCAATTCCTCGCACTTGTACCGTGCGACTTTCGTATTCATGAATATGTTTGTATCGGTTTGGGTGTTTACTACGTATATTATGTATGTATTTAAAAATGTATCAAAGTTATTATTATGATTTGTCTAGTACCCTTAAGACAAGCTCTCCTTAGCTTTGGATTAAATGGCTTTGTGTGATTCATACACGAATATTATTACTATACTAGATCATCATCATCTGCTTCTTCCTTATACCATTTATTTATATTTGGGGTCGGCGTAATAATATATTTTTCTCTTCCATTCATCCCTGTTCGCATCTCGTTATGACTCCCTTATCGTTATACTCCGTTTTTGGCAATATCATCTTTTACAAAGTCCTTCAATCTATTTTTCGGTATCCTCTGCCCTTACAACCACCACATTCATATGTAATACATCTTTAAAGTACTATACTAGATAAATAAAGATAAAATACGACTGCCGAATCTGAATTAATAAAGTTCGTATAATTGGACACCCTGTCATTATACATCAGCTGAATAACAAGCAGTCGATGACACGATACCTTAACATACTGGGGACCTTTTTTTAACTTTGTTTTTATGCATCCTTCCAGCGAATATGTGTTATTAATGAGTTTCCCTTTCGAAGTCATTTTAAAAGAAAAGGTAAATTAAATGACACTTTTTACCCGACTGCCAAAGAAGACTACTTACAACATTATTATATATATGTATTTTATTTGTACAGTTTTACATTAATAAAATAATAAGTAAATAACCCTGGACAATCAACACAGCGCCATCTATACCCACGGTAAGCAGAGTTTGTGTTATGGTTACTGGTTTTAAAACTGACGTAAATACTTAGATATTTTATTTGTAAATACATACATAATATATATAGTAAACACCCAGAGCGATACAAACAATCATACTCATAAATACAATGGTTGCATTGTGCGAGGAATCGAACCCGCGACCATTGGAAGTAAAGCGGTGTTAAACCGCTAAACCACCGAGGCCGTCAAAACAGGTAAAATGCTTTAACAACAATTACTGGACTAACGTCAATACCGTCAATAACGTCCCCAATTAGATATCTTTAATCACAGAATCTTTAACTTAATACAGCCGGTTCAACTAGGTACAAAAGGGGAGAAAGGGATTATTAGTAACGTGGACTAATAACACCATTGCTAGCAACGTATCAAATCAGGTTGACCTCCGCCCGGTGCTCCCTGGAAAACATCGTGGTAAATTGCCATTGGCCAAGGTCTAACTGACCTGACTTTATGCTCATTTTATCATCCTCCACTGGTGCCCCGCTCGCATAAATCGTTAGTGTTCTTAACCAAACTCCAACATTATTAGAATAGTTTGGGGAAAAACAGGGAGCACATAGTAATAACTAACTGTAATACACGTCGAGTGTGGCTATATTCGACGTGTATTACAGTTAGTTATTACTATATGGCCGGGTCTTAAGATGACAAAGATGGCTTAAAATTATCTCATTTGTGTGGAATTTGGTGATAAGCAAGTTTAAACAATATACGGAAATATTGGATAATAAATGTGTAATACTGAGATAATAGTGTCATGGTATAACTTTCGTGAAACAATTCTTCACTGGTATTCTATTTCATGTGATGATGATTGATGATTCAGTGATGGTTGGCTCATCCGTCATGCTCGTGAACGATTGCTGTTTGTGAGGATTCGTTCGCTCTGATCACTACGACTGATTTATTCTTATAAAGTTACTTATTCAGTTGGTTGTCTTAAATATTTTGATATCGAATTAGTGCTTATTGGTAGTCTGTATTCACACATTTCAACTTAAAACAACAGGTATTAATAAATTTATAGTGTTAGAGCATTTTATTTTATATATCTAATTGTTACACGTTAGTTAAATCGTGTTTATGCATACTTTCTAAGCTTATTTCACCCTTTCCAATTTATTTATTTTTTTAGATAATAGATGTCTTATTTCTGTCGTTGAGATACAATCTATCTTTACTTAAAATTTAATTAAAAACTATTCAGCCGTTATTGGTAATAACGTAACAAATAGCCAGTAACTTTTCCATTTATAATATTGCTACATAAAACGCCGCGCCTACACGCCGTGATTCTAAGAACAATATAAAAACTATAAATTAATAGAGACTCCCTTGTTGTTAATTGCTAAAGAATGCATTTAGGGAGCAGAAAAACACCTTATGGGGTGTGGAAACTTGCCAATTAACACAGATCCGATACTATCCACTTTCTAGTTCTACGGAAACGATATAATTAAGGGCGCCATTATAAATGTTAGACGCGACGCAGGCTGTGCGTATTCTTGTGAATCAGTGTTTTAAACTGGGCAACCCCTATTGGTCTAATTTATGGGATGGGAAATATATACAATCACCTCTCACTTAATAATAACAATGTTCATATGTTAGATAATTTGTTTGCAAATAACTCTGCTTGTAATTTAAAATTAACAATTTCAATAATTGCATATGAGGTACTAACATCAAAAAATGTGGAACGGAATGGAGATTGTAAGTAATGTAGATCGATGACCCAATTGCTAGCAATGTACCATGATGTCAAGTAGAACTTCACGCGGTTCCCCCTGGAGACCATCACCTGACTCACTGGCTAACTGACCTGACCTCATGCTCATTATCATCCACCAGCTTCTATCATCATTTTATCATGCTTTGCCAGCGTGAGCGCAGAAGGATGATTCTATTATCATAATTTAAAAAATTACACAGACAATAAACGTAGTTTTCTATAGTATATTATATTGTATAGTAAACTTTGCTAATTTAAAAAGAAATCCCCTCCCTATGACTGTAAGAAATAAGACTTACCGACTGCCAGTCTTCTTGCCGCTCAAAGCGAGCGGGCTCTGTGGTGCGTTTAGCAAGTTCAGCTCGACGGAGCTGTTCCCGCGCCCGGCTGCCGAGGTCCGCGGGGCCTACCCGGATGAACTGGAGGGGATTCCCGGCGGGTTTGCCGGGAATAACCGCTGCCGTGTGCGGACGAGTTGCCAGGAAATCCGCACTGTCTGTTGTCTGTAAAGAGGTTAAATTATAATTAAAACCTTGAATAGTATAGAATTAACCTACGTAAGTGGCTTAATCGTTGTTAATTAACGAAATTCTTTTTGAGTTTGAGTTCACCATTTGAGATTAGAGATAAAACAAGATCTGCTTAGCTTGGAACTAGATGTCCCAAGCTAAGCAGATCTTGTTTTATGGGTACTAGAAAACTGATACAAATACATTTTTTTCTATAAATACAGACAATATACATAGAAAATACCCAGAACGGTACAAATAATCATGCCCATGAATCATAAAGTGTTTGAATAATGCGAGGAATCAAATTTGCGACCACCAGAAATATGGCGGTTTGTTAAACCGCTAGACCACCGAGGCCAACAGGAGGCATTTTTTTGTATATGTAATAATAAAATGTTGTTACATATACAAAAAAATGTGTGTGCAACTATGAGTTAGTTGTTATTATATATTTCTTTCTTTGTATATACAAAAATGATATGTATGATTTGGTATGATTCTTATATATAATAAGAACAGTGTTTGATGTCGACCAAATTCTAACTCGTGACCTTTCTAATCTTAAAATAGGACAATAAACCACTAAACCACGACGTACTCATTCTAATAGCATTATTGTTGTTGAAGCGATAAACGTAGCCTAACCTAATTACGATGCAGTTGAGCATTTATAAATAGTACAATACAAAGTTGGTGTTTTCGTCTATCTGTTACTAAGTTAAATATAGATTGTGTAACGGTCTTTACTATCATTTCAAGATAAGAAGTCTTTTTTTTAGTATTTCTTATTTTCCCGCGCAAAATGTAATGAGCCACAGATGCACAATATTGCACGGCGTGCAGCCGCAGTAAGATAACGAGCGAGTGATAGCTGTTTGTGATATTAATACTAGTATGAGTATTAAAAATTATTATGGTAAATTAGGATCTCTCCAGTCCATACTTATACGAGTCCGGTATTATCAAGAAAATCCCACAGATTATAAAATTCTTTATTTTTTAACCAACATAGGAAACCGTCCTTTACTGTTTTTTAAAAATTATATAAACTTGAATAAAGATTATTTCTATTTCTAGCATTACATAGTCTAACGACAATAGCAACTGTGACGAGGGCGAGTCGGAGGAGTGGCTCTAGGTTGCAATAAATAGATTCGGCACAGATTTGCATTACCCATCGGTGTTACTTAATCTTTTGTAAAGTCTGTAAATACCGTTAAATTAACTTGGGATCCTTACAATTACATTATAAGTAGAAAGTGTCGAATTCTGATGCGATCTATTATATTTCGTGTCGAATTATGACATGGTGCATTATTAGTTTGTTGCATTATTATTAAGATTAGATTAATTAAAAAACATCTACAATGAAAAGCGTATTATTTGCAATTAAGAGAAATAATTACGATAAAAAAAATGTAAATTGACAGTTACGCGGCTTAGATATGCATAGTATCTAGGTGCACTATTATTGAGAAAAGAAGAATTAAGAAATAATAATTATAAAAAAAATGTAAATTGACAGTCATGTGGATTATATAGGTATATGTTATATAAATATGTATGTATATCACGGCAACAAAAAAAACGAAATAAAAAAACGCGAAAGTTTGTACGTATGGGTGTTTGTTACTCTTTCACACAAAAAGTACTGAACGAATTTTGATGAAACTTTACAATAATATATCTTATGCATAGGAATAAATATATACTTTTTATTGACATTTAACGCGGGCAAAACCGCGGGCACAATTAGTCATTACATAGTATAAAACAAAGTTGATGTCGTTGTCTGTCCGTTCCTATGTATGCTTAAATCTTTAAAACTACGCAGCGGATTTTGAAGCGGTTTATATATAATACATGTACATCCGTGCGAAGCCGAGGTGGGTAGCTATATATATAATATATATATATATATATATATATATTGTATAGGTACAATTTATTTTAACATCTTAATAATTAACCACGATTAAGTGTTCACAGTGCACGTCAGGCGATGCATGTACTTTCTATGATTGCGTAAACCCGTTTCCTGGCCGGCTCGGATGTGGGACTTATTGCATTTTAAGTGCAGTAGATTAGAGAGACCGCAAATGTAACGTGCTGAAGTTCCTAAACATTATGACGAAATGCACCTACATTGTAGCAGCCTAAAATAGATGGTCCAGTGAACTCATATATTCATTATATAGTATATGTTGCGGACCACGAGTCGGCATCGAAAATATGTAAATAAATTTTGTGTATAAATTTGTATTTTTCCAGTGTTTTGACTATTGTTTAGGTTAGACTATTGTTTGTACCATATACCCTTTGTAGCGGCATAGATACTGTGAATTCTATGTCCGCCCATTGTGTAAATTCTTAGGGATCACAGCTTTAGTGTAGCCTGAACATGTGACATTTAGTCGCACGTGGTTTTTTGTATTGTTACTATTGTATTTAATTTTAAATGTGTGCGTATTCGCTGTTCCGGCCCGTCGGTCACCGACATGTGCAGGAATTGTCGGGAGGGTGGGCCGGCCGACGCGCCGGGCTCGGGGGGGGTGGGGAAGGACGCGCTCGGGCGCCCGTAAAAGGCGGGTTGGTTCTCGATCGCGCTCTCTTACGCATACGCCACCGACGAAGAACCACCGCCGGCGCAACGACCAAGAAAACCCCACTCCGGCCGGCCGACCCATAGAATAAGAAACAAATTGAAATACAGTCCACATATTTTGAAAATCGAAGATCTTTTAATTGTGTACCCCACAATTTTGTGGTCCTTCGAGCCGGATATCAAGACCGAAGATCACCCAACGGTGCGACGAATCGCCGTGGAAGATCACCCAACGGTGCGACGAATCGCCGCGGAAGATCACCCAACGGTGCGACGTACCTCGCCGAGGAAGATCACCCAACGGTGCGACGCTAGCAGCTTACCGAATTTAGCTGCCGTCGTAAGGTGAAAACTTGAGGGTGCAGCGAGGATAGGATAAATAACGTCTACGCCATATAGGATAGATAACGTCTAAGCGGTGTGTCCGCGGCTCACATCTCTTACCACCTAACGGTGTCAAACGGTCGGAGTGTGGGTTAACGCCATTGAGCGGTGCAGTGAGTGGTGTGTCACTGCCGGTTGTTGCTTGTTACCGTGGCGCAACCGAATAGCACTATTACGCCTGTACGTGTGTATCGTATAGCGGGGGCCGGACTGTAGGCACTGCCAAAGGGGTCGGAAAGTCCGAACCGGCCCTGAGCGCCCCGTCTGTACATACGCACCACTGCGGGGTAATTCCTACCCTCCTATCCCCATAGTCCATCCCCTCGGGTGTTATCCTGAGGGATTGTTAGGGACGGTTAGGTAGGTAGGGACCGGTAGGTTAGGGGCTTGCAAGTGCCAGAACACGATGCCGACTACGAGAAGCCAAGCCCCGGGAGCAGAGAAAAAGACCACGCGGGAAAATGAACAGACCCTCGCGTTGCCTTCAGAAACCAGGCAGATGTCCGCGTCCGCCGCGCCGTCGAGCGCGCCACAGGCACAACCCACCCGCGCCGCGTTTACCTCGGTCTCCGCACCGGCGCCACCGTCGCAGCCGCCGACGACAGATGTACGTCCGGCCCGGGCCGCGTCGGTGCGATCGCGCCGGTCTACCGCTAGCGGTATAGCTAAATTAAAGAGGCTGGAGTACGAGGCAGCGCTACAGATGGCGAAATTACAGGCTGATTTAATTAGAAAGAAGTTGGCAGCCGATGTCGCCGCGGTACATGAAGAGACCGATAGAGATAGCGTGTGCTCCGAGGAAGGTGCCGGCCTGCAACGTATAACGGATTGGTTTCAACGTACCGAAGTACGGGGGGAGCAGAGAATTAATTCCCCACCGCCTACGCAGAAAGAGCCAACAGAAAGGCAAGCTTCACCGCCGAGGACGCCGAAGCAAAGACGGAGGTCCCCCGCTCCTGAAGCCGGGATGCAAGAAGGATTCACCCGGCTGGCCAAAGCTATTGAACGAGCTGTGGACGAACGAGCGGATAGGGTAGCGCCGAGGCAAGCCCAAGATCTCCCGACCTTCAGCGGCGAAGCAAGTGAATGGCTAGCGTTTAAGGCGGCCGTAGACCAGTCTACAAAGACGTACAGGATCACACCAGCGGAGAACCTGGCCAGGCTGAGGGCCTGCTTACGTGGAAAAGCGAGAGAGACAGTCGCAGCGTTACTCGTATCCGCTACAGAACCGTCGCAGATCATGAGGACGTTGGAGCAGCGGTACGGCCGGACAGAGGCCATCATCGACCGCGCCCTCAAAGATCTGAGAAGGATGCCGGTAATAGGAACATCGACAACAGAGGTGATTGACTTCGCCATTAAACTACAGAACATCACCACCATCGTCGCGGATATCGACAGGGGGCGAGATTCCTACATAATCCCGCGCTTGAGAGTGAAGTGTCAGAGAAGCTGACCCCTCACTTACAGGTCCACTGGTGTCACTACGCTGAAAAAAACAAGGAGGACACTAGACCTACGATCATCAAGATGGCAGAGTTTTTAATGAGCGAAGCCGATCTCATGACCCGACATCTGCGAATAGCATCACCAACGAGACGAACGAGCGCGCTACCCACGAAGCAGCCCCCGAAGCAACCCACTAGGCAACCCATACCGAAAGCAACGATGTCGGCACCTTGGCGACAGATGACGGATCGTGGCGCGGCCGTATACGCCGCCGTAGAAAAGAGCGAACAGAGTACCGAATGTCTCTGTTGCGGCGCCGCACACGTAACGCCGAAGTGTAAGAAGCTGAACGACATGTCGTTATCGGACAGATGGGAGTGGGCGAAAACAAATAAGATGTGCTTCCAATGCATGAACAGCACGCACAGAAGGTTCAAGTGTAAGGCACGCAAATGTGGTGTGAGAGAGTGTCGTAAGCCACACCACGCCCTGCTGCACCCCCCAGAAGAGCCGCCGAAGCGGCAAGAGGACACCGCGATTACAGCCGCAGCACGCTTGCCAGAGAACAGCCAAGTGTTGTTAAAGGTGTGTCCCATCATCGTGAAAGGCAAGACGGGACGCGAAGTAGAGACGTACGCGATGCTAGATGAAGGCTCGACGGTTACACTCATCGATGCGGAGATCGCAGAACAGATCGGAGCCGAAGGTCCGACGCGATCTCTGAGAATTCAGGGAGCGGCCTCGAGCTGGCACGAAGCCTCAAGCCGAGTGGCTGATGTCATCATCAGAGGGCGACACCATACGGACGAAGAACACTCGGTGAGGGCGCGTACGATCCGGGATCTCACCCTAGGAACGCAGCGAGTGAACCCGGAAATACTCGCGTACGGACACCTGCGACAACTCACTTGCGAGCAAGTGTGCTACGAAGATGCCAGACCCAAGGTCTTGATCGGGTCAGACAACTGGCATCTGATTGTTACGCGGAAGCTGCTCATAGGAAGGCATAATCAACCCGCAGCGTCGCTGACACGACTGGGATGGGTCATCCACGGAACGGTACCCAGAAGTGTCGTGGAAGACGAGGAACATGTCCTCCACGTGCGGTTGACACAGCGCAACGCCGAGCCAGATATGCGGCATATAGAGGGCATAATAAAAGCGCATTACGACATCGACGCGTTGGGTATATCGTCGAAGAGATTACCCATCGCTAAGGAGGAGCGCGCCGTCGCCACATTCAACCGCACAGCGACGAGAGTGGATGGGCGATACGTCGTAGGATTGCCGTGGGAGAGAGATAACGTCATTCTACCTCCCAGCTACGACATGGCAGCGAGCCGACTGAGGGGAATAGAGCGGCGGATGGATCGCTCTACGGAATTCCGGCTGGCGTATACCGCGGAGATAGACAAGTTGTTGGACAAGGGTTACGCCGAGAAAGTAACCGACGACCGGTTCAACAACGACCGCGCGTGGTACCTTCCCCATTTCGGAGTGACGAATCCGAATAAACCCGGAAAGCTGCGACTCGTATTCGACGCCGCGGCCCGTTCGAAGGGAATGTGCTTGAACGACGCACTGCTAGATGGGCCAGATATGCTACGGTCGCTTAACGGTGTGTTATACCGTTTCCGCGAGAAGCCCGTAGCTATCACGGCGGACATACGAGAGATGTTCCTGCAGATTAAGATAAGGGAAGAAGATAGAGCAGCACAACAGTTTCTGTGGCGAGGAGATGACAGGATTAACCCGCCGCAGAAATACGTAATGACCTCAATGATTTTCAGGAGGAGAACTGGAAGAATTTTAAATTAGCACGTAACCGTTGCAACTATATGGTAAGAGCTGCTAAACGCCGTTACATCCACTCTAATATTCAAAATTCCTCATCGGCCAATATCTGGAAGTTTCTCAAATCACTTGGGCTGTGCAATCAGCCAAATGATTTTTCCTCACAGTTTTCATTAAATGACCTGAACAGGCACTTTTCCACCGTTCCCACTTTGAGCGATTCTCAGAAATCCATTACTTTAGCTGAGATAACTTCATGGCCTAGACTTTCTGTAGATTTTTTATTTTCACCAGTTACTGACGATGAAGTCTACAAGATAATATCTTCCATAAAGTCCAATTGTATTGGTTCAGATGATGTGAGTAGGATTATGGTTACTCTCTCACTTAAACACTTGCTTCCTATCATTACTCACATCATTAACTTTTCTTTAATTTCTTCCGAGTTTCCTGCAGCATGGCTAAATGCTTTCGTTCTACCACTACCTAAAGTATCATCCCCACAACTTCTTAAGGACTTTAGACCTTTTTTTTTTTTTTTAACGTGTGGAAAAATCTTCAAAAGACCGTCACCCCGCCGGAGGGATGGCGAGGTGGTGTGTGGGACTTGTACCCACTAAAAAACCACACGGTGTACCTACGAGCGCCTATGCCGGAGCCAGGGGATTCGCAAGTGCATTCTACCCCAGCTCCGACGGCGACGGCCCGCCCGCCCTGTAGATGTTGTAGGGCAGGCCCCATCTCGTTTTGTGGTTAGGGCGACCTATTTCGCCCTACTCCATTGTGGAGGCGTGTGGGTACACGCGCACACCTCCGGGGCCTTTGGATTGGGGGACTGCCTCCCTCAAGGCAGTCACCCCGGCCCCAGTGGGGGATAGAGGGGGGCGGAGTTGGATACGCCCCCATCTCTAGGCCTGGTTCTTCTGCGGCGGAGGGAAGCGGGACGAGCTGACTCCCGCTCCCTTTCCGCCGCCTCCTTCCGCGAGATAACTTCCTCGCAGAAGGAGCTCACCGCCAGCCACGATCTCTCGCTACTGACCATCCTCCGAACTAAATTCGGCAGCGAGAGATCGTCCCCCACTACTCGTGTGAGGACACGGCGCTCACTCACGAACGCTGGGCATTCTTCCAGCGTGTGTTGCGCCGTGTCCTCAACACCTCCGCATTCGTGGCAGCCGGTCGTCGGCTCCTTCCTCGCCACATGACACAGATACCGCCCGAAGCAACCGTGCCCGGACAATATCTGTGTCATGCGGTACGTCAGTGGCCATTTCCTATTCATCCACCGTTTGAGGATGGGACGGACAGCCTCGACGGTCCTCAGGCCGGCTGACGGGCTCATTAGCCTTGCCCGCCATTCGATCCTGAGGATCCGCCGAAAGTCGGACCTCCGCGCTTCGATCTCATGACCAGCGGGTGCCTCCCCCATGGAACGTCGCTCTGCGCGCCAGTGGTACACTGACGCGTGGAGCTCCGCTACCAAGTCCCACGGAGGAGACCCCGCCAGCAGACCCGCCGCTTCCCCGGATATGGTGCGGTAGCCTCTTATGGCCCGTATGGCCATGACCCTGTGTGGCCTGTTGAGGCAGGCCACATTTTCCCTACCTAGGGCCCCCACCCAGATGGGGGCCCCGTACAGGGCCATGGACCGCACCACGCCGAGGTATAGGCGGCGGGAACCTTCTCCCGGGCCCCTCACATTTGGCAGCAGCCAGCTAAGAGCGCCGGCGGCTGCCATAAGGCGAGGGACCAGGTTCCGGAAGTGAGCGCGGAAGCTCCAACGACTGTCCAGGTCAAGCCCCCAGTATCGAATACAGGGCTTGACCCCCACCCTCTGGCCACTGACGACCAGCTGGGCATCCGGAGGTGGCGCACGCCGAGGCCCATGAAAACACAGGACCTCGGTCTTCTCCAGCGCCACCTGGAGCCCAAGCCTTCTTATACGACCGACGACCAGCGCCACGCATGCCGTGGCAAAGCGGGTAGCCTCCAGTAGGTCCCGCCCCCGGGCAGTGACCAAGGTGTCATCCGCGTAACACACGAGGTCAGTGCCCGTTAAAAGGGCGCCCCGCAGGTTCCAATCATACCCGATGTTCCACAGGATCGGGCCCAGAACCGACCCCTGTGGAACACCGCGTTGCATTTCCCTCGGCACTACAACGCCGTTCCGCCCCGTGCATAGCACAGACCTGTCTTCGAGATAGGCCCCGATCACGTCCCGAATATAGGGAGGCGCGCGATGGTACTTCAGCGCCTCCCTAATAATCGCAAAGGGCAGGGTGTTGAAGGCGTTCTTAATGTCTAGAGAGACCGCCAACAACACCCCACCCTGGGACGTCGCCTCTTCCGAGAGGGAGCGCACACGCGAGATCGCGTCGATCGTCGAGCGCCCCTCTCGGAACCCGAACTGCTTCGGGCTGAGATCGGGACCTACCTGAGACAGGTGTTGGACGAGTCGGCCCGCCAAGATTCTCTCGAAGAGCTTGCCGATCTCGTCCAACAGCACTATGGGGCGGAACGCCGAGGGAACCACCGAACCTGCGGGGTGCTCCGCTTTGCGGAGCAGGACCACTCTACCCGCTTTCCACTGATTGGGAAACCGTCCCGACTCCAGACACGCATTGAATAAGCGCCGGAGTCGGTCCCCTAGGGTGTTTAGGGCCAAGGCCAGGACGCGGCCGTGGATACCATCCGGACCCGGGGCGACATTCTTGCCCCGGAGTTTATCCACGGCCGCGGCGAACTCCTCCACGGTGATGGCAGGAACCGCAGCAGCGCTGACGCCGCTGGCCTCTCCATCACTGCCACGCGGCATCATCGGAGGAGGTGTGAAGGGAGGCTGTCTCGGGAACAGCTCCTCCAACACCTCCTCCAACTGCTGCGGCTGGAGACCCTCTGCCACGGGGGGCGCCCAGGGGCGTAATTTGCCCCTGACGAACCTATAAGGACGCCCCCATGGATCCCTGTCCAGGGTCTCCAGGAGTTCTTCCCTGGCTGTCTCCTTGGCCCTGCTGATGGACAGCTGCAGAGCTTTCTTCCTCTCTTTGTACTGCTCGTACAGCTGTGCTTCCTCGTCGGCGTCGCGGCCCCGCCTGAGTCGGCGGTGCCTGGTGTACCGGCGGCGGGCGGCGGAGCACTCCTCCCTCAACGCCGCTATCTCCTCCGACCACCAGTACACCTGACGCCTAGGAGGTCGAGGGCCGGCTCGGGGCATCGCCGCGTCGCAAATGTGCGACAGAGCCTCACCGAACCAGCCCACCTCTGCGTCGACCTCCACAGGCCCCTCCGGTATGGGAACCCAGGCCTGGACGATGGAAGCCTCCATCAGCACGTCTTTATTCAGACGTTTCAACACCCATCTGGGGAGTTGTGGGACATTCCTCTCCTGGCGACCGGGGTGCGGAGCTACGGGTGAGGGGAGAACATCTATCCGGATATACCGATGATCGGATAGAGTCTCCACCTCATCCAACACCTGCCAGCTCCGCACCCTCTGTGCGATCGCTGGACTGCAGAGGGATACGTCGACATGCGACTCCCCCTGCTGTCTCACGCACGTGGCGGCCGACCCTCGGTTCAACACCACCAGGCCGGCCGCGGCCGCCCAGTCTTCCAGGACCCTGCCTCGAGAGTCGGTGATGGGGGAGCCCCATGCCGTGGATTTGGCATTTAAGTCCCCCATCACCATCATTGGACGGGCCGAGTATAGCTCCAGAGCGGCCCCCAGCCCGTCCATGAACTGCTCGAACTCGGCGAGAGTCCTGTTCGGAGAGAAGTATGTCCCGACAACGACGGTTTCCCACCAACTCACTCCTATGTACCCCGCTCCGCCGAATAGGCGGCTGACGAGCGGGGTCGCGGGGTTGCCCGCGCCGACAATGGCCACCAGGCCAGAGGGGTCGCCGAACCAATGGTCACTTCGTGGGACACGATATGGTTCGGCGACCACTGCAAGGTCAACACCCCACTGCACCGCGCTCTGCAGAAGCAGATCCTGGGCGCGCGCGCAGTGGTTCAGATTCCCCTGCAGGAGGCGATGGACTGCCATTATTAACCGGTGTCCATCACCTCAGCCTCTCCCCGGCGGCCATTGCCGCGGGCCGACGACAGTGCGGATCCCCTCACTCTCTTGGACCGGGATTGGGGGCACTTTTTGGCCCCCACCCGGTGGTCAGCTGGGCGACCTGCCGCTGCGCAAACCACGCAGTGTGGGGCCGCCGAACATCCGGCCGCTTTGTGGCCGGGAACCCCACACCGGTAGCACAAGCCACTCCGGTCCTCCTCGTGCGAGCACCTGGCCAGCACGTGCCCACTTTCGAGGCACCGGAAGCACCGGAGTGGCTTCTGCCGCAGCAGCTCCACGGCGGCCGAGACCCAGCCGATCCGGATCCGCCCTGCTGTCGTGACCTTCTTCACCGCGGCCAATGGGGCCCGCACCCAGCAGGTGCCCAGGCCCGACGCGCCGCGCCGAATCTCCCCGACATTGACGGCGTCCGCCGTGCACTCGCCGTGCTGTGCCACGGCGGCCGCCACCTCCTCCCGGTCGGTACCGTCATCCAGGCCCATGACCCTCATTTCGGCCGTCTTGGTGGGCCTGGCGATTCGGACTGTACCTTCCGGGAAGACGTCCCGGAACTTCGACGCGAGCGCATCGGCCTGGTCTCCCGTCTGGGACCCTGGGATCTCCAGGATCCGGGCCCCAGTGGCCGCGGTCTTAAAACGCAGGCTGTTTATGCCCAAGGAGGCGAGGTCAATCTTGTCCTTCGCCTCCTTGAGGACCTTTGAGTAGGTACGCTTCCGCCTCCGGACAGAGGGAGACAACTACGGCCGCCGAGCGCGGTGCGCGCAGTTTTGATGGTGAGGGCGGGGCCGGTTTGCCCTTCTTACCCTGAGAGGGGGCCCCAGAGCTCCTCTGAGTACCTTGAGTACTCTGGGTCTGCCTCTCAGGGACGTTGCGGTTTTTACCGCCCCGTCTCACCACCGTGCTCCAGCCATCGTTTGCGCGCCCCGCGCCCGATGGCCCCGGCTGTTGACTACCGGAGGTCGGCCGGCTGTTCGGTTGAGCCGCTGGAAGCGGCGGGAATTCAGCGCCTCGCGCCCCGCGCAAATGGGGGGCGTCCCTGAAGCCCGGTCCCCCTGCGCCAGGGATGCGGGACAGAACCTCATACTGCCCATCGCTCTGCAGCGGCGGGCGGTGTACCGGGCGGATCGACGCCTCCTGAAGGGAATGAACCTTTTGGATCATTTCCTTCAGCTCCTGGAAACGGGCGTCGACCATAAACCCGGTCGAGCGCAGAAGTTCCGCCCGCAGTTCCTCAGTGTCCATCACTGACGCCGGGGCCGGGCCAGGTGCCCTCACCCTCGCAGGCCCCTGTGGTGCCTGGGAAGCAGCCGAGGGAGTCTGTGGTGTCCTCGCCGCGAGCTGCAGCAACTGTGATTGCAGCGCCTGGATCTGGCGACGGAGCTCCTTATTTTCTTTATGGAGCTCCCCAATACGCTTCTCCATATCCCGGCGCTCCACAGCCATCGCGGTGAAGTCGTTGTTGGCGGGGGCATTCACATCCAAGCCCTCCGCCAACCGCATCACAGCGCCGATGTTGTCCCTCAGCAGCTTTTGGTCGGTCCCCTTAAGGTTTCCGCACCTGCGCACCGTCTCCAGGGCAGCCACCAGCTTTTTCTGGGCCTCCGCCCTGAAGACGGCCACAGGCTGCATGTCATCTTTTGGGGGGACCTTCCCCTTCCCCACAGGGACCTCCGAGGGTCGGACGAACACTATTTCGTCCTCAAGGGCCTCCTCCCGTCCGGACGCCAGCGACGGCGCCTGCTGTCTCGCCCCAGGACTCAGGGGCACCCGGACGGTCACCCCCTTCCGGGCCGATGAGCAGGGGATTTTAGACGGTTGGGCACCACCGCCCACCGCCCCTGAAGGCCCCGGTCCGTCTGTGTGCGGCCGCTTGGACACGGCCATCCTCGAGAGCCCGTCCTCGGTCGACACCAGGCATCCGGACATCTCGTCCTCCACAAGCATCGAGCGCGTCGAGCGCGTAGAGCGCGTCGACGACGCTGAAGAGGGCCGAGATGCCCGCGACCTTGCTCGCGAGACGGGCCGCGACCTCGCCGCCGACCGCACCGTGTCGGCGTCCGCCAGTGTGACGGAGTCCGTCATGGACCAGAAGTCCAAGTCCCGAGGTAGGGATAGACACTCCTCGTCCCCCCCGGTGGGGGACGGGAAAAGGAGGGGGCTGCTGCCACCAGCCAACTCCCTTAATTTAACTGCAACGACGGTGCCACGCCCGACCTAAGTCGGGCGGGTACTGCGGAGACTAGCGCCTCCACAAGCAGCTCCAGGGTTTCCCCTGGAGCGGTCACAACAAGCAGGGGTCCCCCCCTGTCGTTCCCGGTGAATTCACCACACACCACCTCAGCGTAACACAAGAAACAACACAAAAAGAAACTAAACCTATCTTAACCTAACTAGCCTTTTTTTTTTTTTTTAACGTGTGGAAAAATCTTCAGAAGACCGTCACCCCGCCGGAGGGATGGCGAGGTGGTGTGTGGGACTTGTACCCACTAAAAAACCACACGGTGTACCTACGAGCGCCTATGCCGGAGCCAGGGGATCGCAAGTGCATTCTACCCCAGCTCCGACGGCGACGGCCCGCCCTGTAGATGTTGTAGGGCAGGCCCCATCTCGTTTTGTGGTTAGGGCGACCTATTTCGCCCTACTCCATTGTGGAGGCGTGTGGGTACACGCGCACACCTCCGGGGCCTTTGGATTGGGGGGACTGCCTCCCTCAAGGCAGTCACCCCGGCCCCAGTGGGGGATAGAGGGGGGCGGAGTTGGATACGCTCCCACCTCTAGGCCTGGCTCTTCTGCGGCGGAGGGAAGCGGGACGAGCTGACTCCCGCTCCCTTTCCGCCGCCTCCTTCCGCGAGATAACTTCCTCGCAGAAGGAGCTCACCGCCAGCCACGATCTCTCGCTACTGACCATCCTCCGAACTAAATTCGGCAGCGAGAGATCGTCCCCCACTATTCGTGTGAGGACACGGCGCTCACTCTCAAACGCTGGACATATTTCCAGCGTGTGTTGCGCCGTGTCCTCAACACCTCCGCACTCGTGGCAGCCGGTCGTCGGCTCCTTCCTCGCCACATGACACAGATACCGCCCGAAGCATCCGTGCCCGGACAGTATCTGCGTCATGCGGTACGTCAGTGGCCATCTCCTATTCATCCACCGTTTGAGGATGGGACGGACAGCCTCGACGGTCCTCAGGCCGGCCGACGGGCTCATCAATCTAGCCCGCCATTCGGTCCTGAGGATCCGCCGAAAGTCGGACCTCCGCGCTTCGATCTCGTGACCAGCGAGTGCCTCCCCCATGGAACGTCGCTCCGCGCGCCAGTGGTACACTGACGCGTGGAGCTCCGCTACCAAGTCCCACGGAGGAGACCCCGCCAGCAGACCCGCCGCTTCCCCGGATATGGTGCGGTAGCCTCTAATGGCCCTGATGGCCATGGCCCTGTGTGGCCTGTTAAGACAGGCCACATTTTCCCTACCTAGGGCCCCCACCCAGATGGGGGCCCCGTACAGGGCCATGGACCGCACCACGCCGAGGTATAGGCGGCGGGAACCTTCTCCCGGGCCCCTCACGTTTGGCAGCAGCCAGCTAAGAGCGCCGGCGGCTGCCATAAGGCGAGGGACCAGGTTCCGGAAATGAGCGCGGAAGCTCCAACGACTGTCCAGGTCAAGCCCCAAATACCTAATACAGGGCTTGACCCCCACCCTCTGGCCACTGACGACCAGCTGGGCATCCGGAGGTGGCGCGCGCCGAGGCCCATGAAAACATAGGACCTCGGTCTTCTCCAGCGCCACCTGGAGCCCAAGCCTCCTTATTCGGCCGACGACCAGTGCCACGCTTGCCGTGGCAAAGCGGGTAGCCTCCCGTAAAAAATGTGGTCAAGTTGTGCCTTAACCATTTTGTGTGTTCCATCCTTGTCAAGGGGAGTGCTAACCGTCTCTCCTTTCAATAGACACAACCTAACTAGCCTAACCTAACTATATATATACAAAACCTAACCTAGCTAATTAATAAAGAAAAGAAAGAAAGAAAAGAAATCAAATAAAGGAACAAGAAACACAATTAATTACGCTAGAACAGACAATCCGCAATCCAACCTAACATCCAAGGACTTTAGACCTATATCAATCCTGCCTTTCCTCTCTAAAATACTAGAAGCTGTGGTCCACAGACAGTTATCTGATTTTGTTTTTAAAAACAACTTAGTAAGCCCCTACCAGTCTGGTTTTCGCCCTGGACACAGCACCACTACTGCTCTTCTGAAAATTACTGAGGATGTGAGGGAAGGCATGGACCAATCTAAATTAACAGTTCTCGTTTTAGTCGATTTCTCTAATGCATTTAATACCGTTGACCATGATGTCTTACTCGCTATCCTTTCACATCTTGGGATTTCATCGTCAGTTGTTAAATGGTTTAGCTCCTATCTTCGTGGACGTCAGCAGGCAGTTCGTGCCAATCAGGCATTATCGGATTGGTGCGATCTTGTTACTGGTGTTCCTCAAGGCGGTATTTTGTCTCCATTACTTTTCTCTATCTTTATAGATTTTATTACTAAAGTTCTTAAATGCTCTTACCATTTGTACGCAGATGATCTCCAGATCTACTCCCAGGCTGTTGCGTCGGAGCTCAGTGATACCATCGGCCAATTGAATATTGATCTTGATCATATACTCAATTGGTCCAAAAAGTTTGGTGTTGCTGTTAATCCCTCCAAATGTCAGGCAATAGTCCTCGGAAGCAGTAAACAACTAAATAAAATTAATTTCAACACTTTACCTCCTGTTCTATTTAATAAACAACCAATTGCGTATAGTTCTCAAGTAAAAAATCTCGGTTTAATTATAGACAGTACTCTAAGTTGGAACAACTATGTTAGTCGTAAAGTCACAATTACACTGCGTAACTTATATAGATTGAAAAACTTTCTCCCTATAAGTACTAAAACTCTCCTTGTCCAATCATTAGTTCTCCCCACTCTTGATTATGCTGATGTGTGCTGTTCTGACATGAACGTAGACCTTTTAAACAAATTGGATCGGCTTCTCAACAATTCTATCCGCTTCATTTTTAACTTGCGCAAATTCGATCATATCTCTTCTTTTCGTTCACAGCTTAAATGGCTACCTATCCGTTATCGTAGAAATGTTCGTATGCTATGTACTCTCTATTCTTTTCTATATGATTCTAATTCTCCTGATTACATTAGCAATCAATTTCATTTCCATGGGGACAACACCATTCGCTCTATTCGCACGACCAGAAAATGTTTACTTCATATCCCGGCTCATTTGTCCGGTTTCGTCCACTATTCTTTCGCCGTTCAGGCTATCAAACTTTGGAACGACTTACCCCTTGATATCAAGACCGCCACGAGTAAGTTTTCTTTAAAGCGTAAATTGCGGGAATACTATTCCAGCTTATAACCTTTCTATTATGTAGAATAGTTTTCCATTTTATCTTTTTGCGTGACTCATTGTTATTTGTACATCTTTTCTATGTTATAGTTGCTGAATTTGTTTTTTTTGTTATGGTCTATCTGCTGTTGCTATTTCATTGTCAGACTATGAAGTATGTTATATGTATGTATAAGTTATATGATGTGTATATGGTATATTTAGGTATGTATTTTATTCATATTTATCTATAGCTTTATATATATTGTATGTATTTGTATATGTATGTTTACATGTACTTACGTTTAGTAAATATATATTATTTATGACATAGGCATTATTTTTCTTATTGATTTTATTTGCACCGCCTACAGTTTCTCTGCACAACCTGTGGTTGACTGGTAGAAAATGCCGTAAGGCGTTAAGTCCGCCATATGTACTTTTACCTTGGTATTTTGTGCATTGAAGTTATATAAATAAATAAATAAAATAAATAAATTTTCGGGGCGAGGAGCTCACCGTTCATCGCACACAGCGTTCGAGACAGGAACGCGGCAGAGCACCGAGAGTCGCACCCGTCAGCGTACACCGCCATAACAAGGAACCACTACATGGACGACTGGGTCGATAGCTTTGACTCCGAAGAGGAAGCAGCCCGCGCCATACGAGAGGTAGTAGAGGTTCATGGCGGGATAGGATTCACGCTGGCGGGTTGGAATACAAACCGACCGAGCCTGCTAGAGAATGTGAGTGAGGACCAGCGAGCGAGGACGCCGAAGGAACTGGGAGCCAACGCACATCCATACGGAAAGACATTGGGGTTATTGTGGATGTCAGCCGAAGACCAGCTGGCGTTCAACACCGGCATGCCACGCGTCCCACGAGAAGTGAGGCACGGCACGCGGATACCGACGAAAAGGGAAGCCTTAGGAGCGGTGATGTCATTGTTCGACCCGCTCGGGCTGCTGAGCCCTTACACCATCACGGCAAAAATCATCTTGCAGGCGCTGTGGGTGCAGAAGGTCGAATGGGATGACTCTCTGCCCGCCGAGGAAGCGCGGATGTTCCAGGAATGGAGAGATGACTTAGCCTATATAGAGGAACTGAGATTGCCGCGATGGTATGGCACGAACGACAGCCAACGGTCGCAACTGCACGTATTCACGGACGCAAGCGAACAGGCATATGCCACAGCCGCGTATTGGAGGACGGAACGCGAGGATCGTAGCGTTAACGTCGTCCTGGTAGCAGCCAAAGCGAGGGTAGCGCCTATGAAAGCGCAGAGTATACCCCGGATGGAGCTTCAGGCGAGCCTGATAGGAGCCCGACTGGCCGCTGACATATTGAAAGAACATAGTCGCGAGGCCGAAGTCTTCCTATGGACGGACTCGAAAACGGTGCTACACTGGATAAGGAACGACACCGTCAGATATACTCCATACGTGGCTCATCGTTTGGCAGAAATCGCCGAACTGACGAAACCGACACAGTGGCGCTGGGTACCGACTGCCCACAACGTAGCCGACGACGCGACTCGCGCGGGATACACACAAATGACCGCTGCCGACAGATGGTTTGTCGGGCCGGCATTTCTGTACGCTCCGGAGCAAGAATGGCCTCATGAGAGCGAGCCCGTCCCAGCAGAGATGGTAGCACACGTCAGGAATCAGAACAGAACCCGTGATCGACATTGCACGGTTCTCTTCATATGACCGAGTGAGGAGGACCATGGCGCAAGTGCTACTGTTCGCAGATAAATGCAGGCGACGGGCACAGAAGCTAGGCACAGAGCATTTCGCCAAAGCGGAGCAACTAATAATACGGCAGGCGCAACAGGACAGTTTCCCGAAGGAAACGCGGTGTCTACGCGAAGGAAAGACCGTAGACAGGACAAGTCGTCTGTTCCGCCTGGATCCCGTTTACAAGGATGGCATAATACGCTTGAACGGACGTATAAACGCAGCACAGGTGCCGCTAGAAATGAAGAATCCACCCATACTGGACGGAGCGCACCCGTTGGCGCAGATGATGATTAAGAGAGAACACGAGCTACATCATCATGCCGGCAGAGAACAGACGGTGAACACCCTGCGCCAATACGTGTGGATGCTGCGTTTAAGGCCGACCGTCAAGACCGTATTAGGCAAATGCACAACATGCGCCGTACGCCGGAGGAACCCCGACATCCCAGTGAAAGGGAACTTGCCAAAGGAGCGACTCGACGCATACGCCCGGCCGTTTACAAGATGCGGTATGGATTGTTTCGGGCCTATGTGGGTGACGATAGGTCGCAGGCGAGAGAAGCGATGGGGGCTCCTATTCACGTGTATGGTCACCCGGGCCGTGCATATAGAACTCATAGCGGGGTTATCGACCGACTCTGCTATAATGGCGATACGACGCATGGCAGCGCATCGCGGCTGGCCACGAACCTTTATGTCGGACAACGGAACGAACTTTCGCGGAGCCGACGTGGAGCTTACGACTGCGTTTAAGGAATGGCTCCCTGAACTGGAAAAGTACGTCAGCAACAAGAGGATAAACTGGCGGTACAGCGACCCGGGCGCACCGAACCAAGGAGGAGCGTGGGAGCGACTGATAAGGAGCGTGAAGAGAGCGCTAGCAGTGGTACTGCACGAGCGGGCGCCGAGAGAAGAGGTGCTCGCAACGCTAATGACGGAAGCAGAACACACCGTCAATTCACGCCCCTTAACCCACGTCTCAGTGCGACCCGAGGACGAAGAGGCGCTGACCCCCAACCATTTTCTGATGGGCTCAGCCGTCGGCCGTGGCGCGCAGCACAGGCGCTCGCGGATAGATTCTGGCAGCGGTGGTTACGAGAATACCTACCGACGCTGACGCCCAGAGACGACGTACGACGGAGCACGGCAAACATCAAGCCGGGCGACATGGTTTTAATAGTGGACGGCCTGCTACCTCGCAATCTGTGGCCGCGCGGGCAAGTGGAGCGCACCTATGAGGGGCCCGACGGCGTGGTGCGAAGTGCGGACGTGAGGACGCGAGGGGGAATTTTTCGAAGGCCGACCCGAAGGCTAGTGGTCCTCCCTAGGGATAAGGGCTGCGAAGATCTGCGCCGGGGGAGGCTGTTGCGGACCACGAGTCGGCATCGAAAATATGTAAATAAATTTTGTGTATAAATTTGTATTTTTCCAGTGTTTTGACTATTGTTTAGGTTAGACTATTGTTTGTACCATATACCCTTTGTAGCGGCATAGATACTGTGAATTCTATGTCCGCCCATTGTGTAAATTCTTAGGGATCACAGCTTTAGTGTAGCCTGAACATGTGGCATTTAGTCGCACGTGGTTTTTTGTAGTTTTTTGTATTGTTACTATTGTATTTAATTTTAAATGTGTGCGTATTCGCTGTTCCGGCCCGTCGGTCACCGACATGTGCAGGAATTGTCGGGAGGGTGGGACGGCCGACGCGCACAGCTCGGCGGGGGTGGGGAAGGACGCGCTCGCGCGCCCGTAAAAGGCGGGTTGGTTCTCGATCGCGCTCTCTTACGCATACGCCACCGACGAAGAACCACCGCCGGCGCAACGACCAAGAAAACCCCACTCCGGCCGGCCGACCCATAGAATAAGAAACAAATTGAAATACAGTCCACATATTTTGAAAATCGAAGATCTTTTAATTGTGTACCCCACAGCAGTGGTCCCCTCGATGATTGATAAACTGCTCTCTGGACTCGATATATATAAATGGGCTGGCCCAGATTATATGTCAGCATATTTTTTAAAAGCTTGTTCTAAAAATTTATCCATTCCCATTTGTTTATTATTCCAACGTTCTCTGGCCGATGGAATAGTCCCTATAATTTGGAAATCTACCTTTATAACCCCTGTTCACAAAAAAGGTCCAAAGAATAGAATTGAAAATTATAGGCCTATTTCTAAATTATGTCACATAGCTAAAATATTTGAAAGATTAATATATAATCAACTCTATCCAGCGGTAAAAAATTCCCTACATCACTTTCAACACGGGTTTATCAGTGGACGGTCTACAGTGTCCAATCTTGTTCTATTTAATGACTATTTGACAGAAGCCATGGATGATGGACACCAAGTAGACGTTATTTATACAGATTATAGTAAAGCATTCGATCGCATTGATTATTGTTTGCTTTTATCTAAGCTTCAGTATGTAGGAATTAGGGGCGATCTTCTTAGATGGTTCTCGTCATATATTGATAATCGTTCTCAAGCTGTTGTAGTCAATAATTATGTTTCAAGCTGGGTTTCTATCCCCAGCGGCATTCCTCAGGGTTCATTATTGGGTCCTTTATTATTTATTATTTTCGTCAATGACATCAGTAAATGCTTTCATTTCTCAAAACTCCTGTGTTTTGCTGATGACATGAAAATTTTTTCTAAAATATCAAATCTATCTGATAATGCAGCTATTCAGTCTGACTTACATAGACTAGACAACTACTGCGTCACTAACAAGTTAGATTTGAATCCTTCGAAGTGTTTTTCGGTTACATTTACACGCAAACTTAACTCTATTCATAATAATTATTTGCTTAAGGGTCAACAGCTAAAAAAAGTATCGCAGATAAATGATTTAGGAATAACACTCGATTCTAAATTAATATTCGACACACATATTAACAATATTGTTAATAATGCAATGCGCACCATGGGATTTGTTATGCGTAACTCCAGCTGCTTCGTACAAGCTAAAACTTTAAAAATACTTTACTGTACACTGGTGCGCAGTAAGTTGGAGTATGCATCTCAGATTTGGAACCCCAGATATGATACGTACATTGCACGTATCGAAAATGTGCAGAAAAAATTTGTCCGTTTTCTTGCCTACCGTATCAAACAGCAATTTGACTCTAAACAGTATATTAGTATGTGTAAAAAATACCACTTACTTACCCTTGAGAAACGCCGTGAAATTGCTGATATCATTTACTTGATTAAAGTAGCCTCCGGTGTCATAGACTGTCCTGAGTTACATTCAAAACTTAATTTTAATGTACCAGCTAAACGTTCCAGATTTATTTCCTCTATTTCTATACCTGTGTCATCTACCTATAGGCAAAACAGTTATATATAGCGAGAAAGTAATAACTTCAATAGATTAAGTAGGGTATTAGATATTGATTTGTTTTCCGATGGAATATCTTTAGCGAGGGCCGTAATGAGCAGGCAATTCTTTGAGTTATAAGTATTGAATTTAATGTTATGTTAGGTGTAACTTCCTGTGGTGGCGCCACCGTCGTGCGGCGCGTCTATAAAAGGCTGCGAAACCCGGTGTGCGTCCTACCCGCACCCCATACGAGCCGGCGTCCCTCAGGGCGCCGTCCTCTCTCCGATGCTCTACTCGTTGTACACCAACGACATCCCCAAATTCTCCGACTTAAAAGTCGAAATATCGCTGTTTGCCGATGACACGGCTCTCTTTACATCCGCCAAGTCCCGTGCGACAATAGCCAGACGGCTTCAGAAAGCCGTAACGATACTGGGCGAATGGTTCCGTCGGTGGCGCATAGAAGTCAATCCCGAAAAAAGTGCAGCAGTGTACTTTAGCAGGGAATTCGACTCTATGAATCACCCGATCGAACTATTCGGCCAAAACATCCCGTGGGTTTCGAAAACGAAATATCTCGGCGTCACCCTAGATAGGAAACTAACGTTTCGTCCTCACATCAAGCGTGTCCGCGACCGAGCCGCCTTTATACTAGGGCGACTCTATCCTTTTATTAACAAGCACAGTAAAATGTCGCTTCGCAACAAGCTGACATTATACAAGGCTTGCATCCGTCCCATCATGACCTACGCTAGTCCCGTATTCGCCCCCATACCCTACTGCTTAATCAACAGACTGCAGGTCATTCAGAATAGGTTTCTGCGTCGAGCCACCGGTGCGCCGTGGTTCGTTCGCAGCGTAGATCTCCACCGCGATCTTAATCTGCCCTCCATCAAGCAGTTTATGAAGGAAGCGTCTCGACGCTACTTCGACTCTGCCCAATCCCACCCTAATCCGCTTATAGTCAGTGCGGTCGACTACGCACCGAGGAGTAATATCCGACATACGCGACAACGTCGCCCGAGGCACGTTCTCATTGACCCCGACGACCCCATAACGGCAGGTAACCTCCCCACGGGCCCACCCGTTCCACCCCGACCACACTTTTACACACACACACGACACCGTCCTCGCCGGCGAAGACGACGACCTCAAACACACAATATCGCGCATTCAACCGGGCGCCTGTGCGCGCCCGGGCGCTCCACACCGGCGCCCCCGGGCGCCCCTCCGATCGATCCCCCGTCCAATTCAAACGGGGATCGAAATTACGACGGCCTGAGCCGAGGTTCGAACCCCTAGTGGTGCCCTCAGACTAAAGTCGTATCCGTCGGGCAGGAGTTGGCCTTCAGCCGCTCCATAAGTCCTTCCGCGGGTTTGGAGTGCCATCTGCACTCGCCCCATAACGTCCGGTGAAGCTGTAAAGGCCAGCTACGGCCAACAGCATTAGAGTAGTCCGAAAAAAAAAAAAAAAAAAAAAAAGTGTGCGGTCTCTTTTGGTCGACAGACGTGCTCTCGAACGAATCTCCGTATCATACCGTGTTTGCTTTATAAGTTCTTTTACTGATTTTGTTAAAATTAATTATACGATTTGTTATAAGTTTCTTTTATTTAATTAAATTTAAAGCATATTCCTAACATCAGAAGTGGGATTCGAGGCCATTTTGGTCGCGAATAACATTTTTGACTAAGGATTGATTACATGTCGAGTAGAAAACGCCCATCGTTACGAGAGCACGCGTCTCCGTTCTCCACCTATCAAATATAGGTGAACTAGCTGCGTTAATGGACGCAAGTCTCAACAATTGGTGTCGCTGGAACAACGTGCGGTAGCTCAGCGAAACAGGGGTTCGCATATAGCTGCCGACGTAGATGCTGACGACGTGCCTGCGCCGGCACCGGCCCCGCCGCGCTGTCGCCGCCCGCGCAGACAGTCGGCGCGCCAGCCGGACCCGCCAACGCGGCGCCAACGTGCGCACCTGGTGGGGTGGCGCGATCGGTTGCTACCTCAACAGACATTACGAAACGTCTTATCGACGCTTAATGTCATGAATCTGGTGAGATCTTTCCATTTTTATATTTCATACTTTTAAGTATGCGCAACATTGACGAATAGTTGCGATGAAGTAGATCGTGGTCATTCAGTGAACCGACAGACGGTGTCAGTTTTGTCGTTAAAAGGTGAAGCAAGTGCGTAGTAACGTGAGTGAGCTAGTGATGATCATACTTGGTCATATATGATAGCAAACTACGTAGTATAGAAGTAGATTCTTAAATACGGTGCTATAGTTGCAATATAGTCGGGTAGTATAGAAGTAAATTTAGTTCTTTTGAAAAATAACCTACGGACAAAATCGTATATGCGTTTTGTAAGAAGATAGGTCATACTGAATACGTTTACTTTATAAAGAAATAATCTGAATTAGGCTAACGCAAATTTTCGCCGTGACTTGGACTAATGATAATGCACATCGCGACGAAATTACCGCCGTAATATGCGGGTACCCACGGATGTTTAGTACGATAGTGGTTCAACAACTTCTTTTAAATCAAATGATCGTTTTCGTGTTGTAAGGTGCACATATTATGCTGTTTAGGCGAAACGGATATGCGGTCTGGTTATACCCACAGATGTTTAGTACGATAGTGATTCAACTTCTTTTAAATCAAATGACCGTTTTCGTGTTGAAAGGTGTACATATTATGCTGTTTAGACGAAACGGATATGCGGTCTGATTATACCCGCAAATGTTTAGTACGATAGTGGTTCAACTTCTTTTAAATCAAAAGATCGTTTTCGTGTTGTAAGGTGCACATTATGCTGTTTAGACGAAACGGATATGCGGTCTGATTATTTTCTTACATTATCTGCAAAATTCAATAACATCTCACAAGAAGTAACTTCTTAATACCTTGTGAATATCTGAAACACACCAGTACTCATTGGTAACGATATTTTTAATATTAAAAGACATTGCGTATACGAAATAACGATTTTTAGCGTAATTTTAGAAACTGCTCTTTTGAAAATGATATAACGCGTAGTGAATCGATAGCGCGACTTCAATTGATAAATACACCATTCCGTGGTGATGAAAAAGAAAATTTGTAAACATTCTGAATACTTTTTAGTGGCTCTGTCACAGCTATGGTCAATACCGTATAGAGATACACATTCGACTACTTGTTAACGAAGTAGCGTTATGTAGGTACGACGGTTAATTACCGAATCGACCATATAAATTATTTTACGGTTATAAATTAAGCATGCGTACGAAAATCCAGGTTTACAATTAATTTTGCGCTAAATGTAATTACCTCGCTCCTGAGGTTGTGTATCCTAGCAGACTGTAACTAATTGTAAGAGTCAGGTCAGGCCGAGCGTATACAAATAGAAATGATGGATTCTTCGTTCAAACAAGTTTCAATTTGAGCACCTTATTCATTCATCAAGTAATACTTATTTTTGAATCTTCCGCGTGAACTATCTTATCGTGTAAGGAACGAGCGAGGAAGACTAAGTCTGTTGCTCTTTTGAACCCTTGTGGTAACTCTACATTTTAAGTTCAAATGTGTGAATACAAACTGCGAATTAGTACTAAATCATTAAAATCTAAATATTAAATACGCAATCAATTGGTTGATTAAGTAAATAAGATTAAAGCGGTGTTAGAGTAGGAAAGTCTCTACAAGCAGTCCTCGTTCATGTTCATGAACTGATCAAATGCAAACAATAAGATGTATGGAGAGCTGACACGGTTTGTACAGTATTTAGTGGATAGCATTTAGTGATACTAGTCAGCTATCTTAGGCGGTATATCCCGTGATACACCCAAATCGCCTCTTGAAATTTTAACGGGGAAAAGAATAGAAACTAGAGAGATGAGATCATCTCTATATTGGCTAGTCAATCCGCGTTGCTTATCTTTGACCATTTACGGACTGAAGTCCATACGGATGCAAGTGCACTAGGTTACGGTACTAATTCAAATAGGAAAAGACGGACGCATATACGCAGTAGCTTTACAATATGTGCAGATCCAAGGTACTACTCCTGAGCTCGAGATACTTGCTGTTGTCAAGGCGTTGCAACATCGTCATCTCATCGGAAAACATTTTAGGGTAGTAACTAACTGCAGCGCCCTGAAAATTACACGAGGATCTCTTGCCTAGTGTAGTGCGCTGGTGAATGTGCCTACAGGATCGTGATTTGACGTTTGAATATCGTAAAGGTTAGTTCATATCTCACGCATCGAAATCCTTTTAATAACCTCACGAATCGTAGTAGCATATGCTGCTGATGATGAAACTACTTGTACAAGGGCAGTTGAATAGTTTGCGATATATAAAGAAAATAAATCTTAAAGAAAATAATTATTAACATATCTCTATAGGAAAAAGTCGCGATTATTGTTATATTTCTAAAGACTACGTGTTGACCATATTGACGTGGAAACGTTGTCGAGTTCAAATTAGTTGACGGTTTCAAAGTAGGGTCCATCTTGTAAAGAAATACTATAGAGCACGGAATTGTTTGTTTAATGTGTAAACATGTTACCTTATACCTTATATCACGTTCCTATCCACTCATGTTCAGGTCCACTATACTTTCAATACCTTATGATGCAGTACATAAAATGTAACAAATACAAATAAATTCTCGTACACTCAAATGTTTTCTCTATTGTTCTAACCTATACAGAGTCAAAATAGTGTAGTCAAAAAGGAATTTGAGTTTTTCTAATGTAATTTGTATTTTTGAGATAAATTTTATCGTAAGGTATTTAGGTAACACCTCGTGTAAGGCTTTGTGCAGCATCGAGCGTGTTATAGGATACACCTCGTGTAAGGCTTTGTGCAGCGTCGAGTGTGTAATAGGTAAGCACCTCATATAAGGCTTTGTGCAGCATCGAGGGTGCTATAGGATACACCTCGTATAAGGCTTTGTGCAGCATCGAGTGTGTTATAAGATACACCTCGTGTAAGGCTTTGTGCAGCATCGAGTGTGTTACAAGATACACCTCGTGTAAGGCTTTGTGTAGCATCGAGCGCGTTGTATGATTCACCTAGTGTAAGGCTTTGTGCAGCATCCAGCTTGTTATAGGATACATCTCGTGTAAGGCTCTGTATAGCGTAGTGTGTTATAGGTTACCTCTCGTGTAAAGCTTTGTGTGGCTTCTATGTATACATGCTTAGATCAGATTTAGATTAGTCCTTGTGAGGCAACATGATCCTACTTCCAAAAATAAAATGCTTACCACTAACTCATGGTTCACAGGTTGTGAAGAGTCACTGTTGACTCGTTTCCGAGCAATAGCCCTGAGAATACCTTCAGCCTGGACAGAGCGCATAAGATTAGCAGTCGGACCAGACGACGCGCCCTAACCAGAAAGCATCGGGGACGATGCTCCGTCAGGAGAGGCCGTGTTAGGTGTAACTTCCTGTGGTGGCGCCACCGTCGTGCGGCGCGTCTATAAAAGGCTGCGAAACCCGGTGTGCGGCCTTTGGTCGACAGACGTGCTCTCGAACGAATCTCCGTATCATACCGTGTTTGCTTTATAAGTTCTTTTACTGATTTTGTTAAAATTAATTATACGATTTGTTATAAGTTTCTTTTATTTAATTAAATTTAAAGCATATTCCTAACAGTTACTTATATGCATTTCCATTATTCAAAAATGTTTGTTTCTTAATTTCAGCATATGTTTTAATTTATTGGATTGTTATTGTTTGATATATGATTTTATGAGTATTTATAACACAAACACGCCTCTCGTGTTAGTACTGTAATGTATTTTATATTACGTTTATTATATTACGTTATCCGTGAAAACCTATAAGTGGCCGTTATTATTTAATTATGTTTATAACTATGTTTGTAAATAGCCTTGGTTTTCCGAAAAATAAATAAATAAATTAAAAAGTTATCAGGATCTAGACTATCTGTGTACCAAATTTCATTTAAATCGGTTCAGTAGTTTTGGCGTGAAAGCGAGACAGACAGACAGACAGACAGAGTTACTTTCGTATTTATAATATTAGTAAGGAGTAAGGAGTAAGGATAGCAATATATAGCAAGTATAAGTTTATTTGCAGACAACGTTATAATTTATTTTTCAAACTGCTTTCTTGATATATGATAGCGTAGCGGCTTTTGTATTGATTGCCGCATGCATCCTCATGTAAAGTGCGAATACTGTAACTACCATATAGTAATTTTTGTAGCTGTGACGTGGTCGAGTGGAATGAGTAGTCATGCTCACTAAAATGTCCAGACATGTGGCGGCGTGGTGGGCCGGGTCATTGGGCTCCCTAAAATATGGTCAAGCGCAGTGATGGCTGGCTCATCCGTCATACTCGTGAACGAGTGCTGCTTGTAGGGACTGGTCTGCTCTTATCACTACGACTGATTTAATCTTATTGTGTTTTTATATTTGAGCCTAAATAAATTAGTGCTGGTTGGTAGTTTGTATTCACACGTTTCGACTTGTAAAATGTGAACTTACAAGGATTGTTTAAAAGAGCAACACACAAGTTTCTTGCTTATTCTTCTTGTGATGAGACAGCTTTCCGAATAAGCGGTAGATTTAAAAAAATGTTGACTATTCAAAAGTGCTTAAATTAAGTTTATTTGAATAAACGATTTTCTATTCTATTCTATTCTATACACACACTACATACAATATATATTATTTTTATTTTACGTTGTATTATTTAAATTAGGATAATATCCTAAACAACTGTTCCGTAGTATCATAATTGAGCGTTTTTAACCATGGTACTAATTTATTTAATAATTGGTGTAAATTTAAGTGATGTATATCTAATATTTTATTTATCTTATTATATATTATATATGATAAACAGAGTTCACGAAGGTCATCTCGGTATCGACAGGTTCAAGCGGTGGGCGCGGGACGTGATGTTCTGGGCGGGGATGTCGCGCGACGTGGAGCGCGGCGTGCGCGGCTGCCGGGTGTACGCGGGGCACGCGCCGCGTCCACCGCGCGTGCCCCTGCGGCCGCACACTATCCCGAGTCTGCCGTGGGCTAAAATCGGCTCCGACATATTTGAAGTCAATAAAAAGTACTATCTAGTTCTCTAGACTACTTCTCCAATTTTGTAGAACTGTGTCCCCTGTCCAATATCACTTCGAAACAAGTAATATTAGCAATGAAGGATCAATTCGCCCGACATGGCATACCCCAGGAATTGTTCTCCGATAATGGCCCAGCATATGCATCAAATGAGTTTAAAGCGTTTGCGAAAAAATGGGTATTTACGCACACAACCTCATCACCAAATTACCCTCAGTCCAACTGCCGCAGTGAACGTGCAGTACGCACTCTGAAAACATTATTACTAAAGTCGAGTTCCGCTAAGGAAGACTTCTACTTAAGCTTACTCAACTACAGAACTGCTCCAAGAGATGGTGTGTCCAGTCCCGCCCAGCTCCTTATGGGCAGAAGGTTGAATACGCGACTTCCGTGTCATCATAGCAAGTTGATGCCGGAGAGAGACAATTCACATGATTATAAAAGCAACGTCGCTCTAAGGAATGGTATGACAAACACCCGAGAGCTGGTCACCGGCGACAGGTTGGTAACTGTGTACGGTACTCGCAGGGAACGTGCACGCGTCGTTGATCGTGCACCTCTGCCACGGTCTTACTTCGTGATGGACAGTGCAGGTAGATTGCTGCGTAGAAATCGCAGGCATCTTATTAAGCTGCATCCCACTGCTTCGGCTCCAACTGCGTCATCGCGAGAGATGACGAGTGAGGACGGCGATAATCAAGACGGGTCTGATGACAATCAATCTTCCGAAAATTCAGAGGCGTATAATTCCTGTGACGATCTTGATGGCAAAAACGTGCAAACCTCTCCATCTCCACGGCTGGAAAGGGCAGCTGCAAAACTAGCTAAAGAAAAAATAAAAGGGCTAAAAATTTAAAGGGCTAAACCTTAGGTAATTGCCTAATCTATGAAATAGCTACTCTATTATATTCAAAACAACACCAATAAATATACATATAATATTATACAATTTTAAGAAATGGTAATTAATTAAAATTAATCTTGTTAATTGTAAAAACAAAGGTATAAAAATATAATATGTAAACTATAATTTTATGTAATGTACAATCAATGTAAAGTATAGTAAACATATAGTATAGTTATAAAAAAAAAAGAAACAGAAATGTTAAGCAAATAAAATAAACAAAAATAACAAAAGTAATTAGTAAGATAAAGTTCATAAATATGTTCACAGTGTATAAATATGATTCAAGATTAGTTAAATCATGTTAAAATGTAAAAATATATATGTGTTGATAATCACACTTGGAAGCATAATTTAACTACATATGTTAGATATCATGTTGAAAATATTGTTTATATTTATACTATGTTTATTATTATGCGTGTTTGATACTATAATTACATTATTACATATTATTGTTAGGAATATGCTCTAAATTTAATTAAATAAAAGAAACTTATAACAAATCGTATAATTAATTTTAACAAAATCAGTAAAAGAACTTATAAAGCAAACACGGTATGATACGGAGATTCGTTCGAGAGCACGTCTGTCGACCAAAAGAGGCCGCACACCGGGTTTCGCAGCCTTGTATAGACGCGACGCACGACGGTGGCGCCACCAGAGAAAGTTTCACCTAACACGGCCTCTCCTGACGGAGCATCGTCCCCGATGCTTTCTGGTCACGGCGCGTCGTCTGGTCCGACTGCTAATCTTATGCGCTCTGTCCAGGCTGAAGGTATTCTCAGGGCTATTGCTCGGAGACGAGTCAACAGTGACTCTTCACAACCTGTGAACCATAAGTTAGTGGTAAGCATTTTATTTTTGGGAGTAGGATCAGGTTGCCTCACAAGGACTAATCTAAATCTGATCTAAGCATGTATACATAGAAGCCACACAAAGCTTTACACGAGAGGTAACCTATAACACACTACGCTACACAGAGCCTTACACGAGATTTATTCTATAACAAGCTGGATGCTGCACAAAGCCTTACACTAGGTGTATCTTCGATGCTGCACAAAGCCTTACACGAGGTGTATCTTATAACACACTCGATGCTGCACAAAGCCTTACACGAGGTGTATCTTATAACACACTCGATGCTGCACAAAGCCTTATATGAGGTGTATCCTATAGCACCCTCGATGCTGCACAAAGCCTTACACGAGGTGTATCTTATAACACACTCGATGCTGCACAAAGCCTTACACGAGGTGTATCCTATAACACACTCGATGCTGCACAAAGCCTTATACGAGGTGCTTACCTATTACACACTCGACGCTGCACAAAGCCTTACACGAGGTGTATCCTATAACACACTCGATGCTGCACAAAGCCTTACACGAGGTGTTACCTAAATACCTTACGATAAAATTTATCTCAAAAATACAAATTACATTAGAAAAACTCAAATTCCTTTTTGACTCTATAGGTTAGAACAATAGAGAAAGCATCTGTGTGTACGAGAATATATTTGTATTTGTTACATTTTACGTACTGTATCATAAGGTATTGAAAGTATAGTGGACCTGGACGTTGTGTGGAGAGGAACGTGATATAAGGTATAAGGTAACATGTTTACACATTAAACAAACAATTCCGTGCCCTATAATATTTCTTTACAAGATGGACCCTACTTTGAAACCGTCAACTAATTTGAACTCGACAACGTTTCCACGTCAATATAATCAACACGTAGTCTTTAGAAATATAACGATAATCGCAACCTTTTCCTATAGAGATATGTTAATAATTATTTTCTTTAAGATTTATTTTCTTTATATATCGCAAACTATTCAACTGCCCTTGTACAAGTAGTTTCCTCATCAGCGGCATATGCTACTACGATTCGTGAGGTTATTAAAAGGATTTCGATACGTGAGATATGAACTAACCTTTACGATATTCAAACGTCAAATTACGATCCTGTAGGCACATTCACCAGCGCACTACCCTAGACAAGAGATCCTCGTGTAATTTTCAGAGCGCTGCAGTTAGTTACTACCCTAAAATGTTTTCCGATGAGATGACGATGTTGCAACGCCTTGACAACAGCAAGTATCTCGAGCTCAGGAGTAGTACCTTGGATCTGCACATATTATAAGCTACTGCGTATATGCGTCCGTCTTTTCCTATTTGAATTAGTACCGTAACCTAGTGCACTTGCATCCGTATGGACTTCAGTCCGTAAATGGTCAAAGATAAGCAACGCGGATTGACTAGCCAATATAGAGATGATCTCATCTCTCTAGTTTCTATTCTTTTCCCCGTTAAAATTTTAAGAGGCGATTTGGGTGTATCACGGGATATACCGCCTAAGATAGCTGTATCACTAAATACTATCCACTAAATACTGCACAAACCGTGTCAGCTCTCCTTACATCTTATTGTTTGCATTTGATCAGTTCATGAACATGAACGAGGACTGCTTGTAGGGACTTTCCTACTCTAACACCGCTTTAATCTTATTTACTTAATCACCCAATTGATTGCGTATTTAATATTTAGATTTTAATGATTTAGTACTAATTCGCAGTTTGTATTCACACATTTGAACTTAAAATGTAGAGTTACCACAAGGGTTCAAAAGAGCAACAGACTTAGTCTTCCTCGCTCGTTCCTTACACGATAAGATAGTTCACGCGGAAGATTAAAAATAAGTATTACTTGATGAATGAATAAGGTGCTCAAATTGAAACTTGTTTGAACGAAGAATCCATCATTTCTATTTGTATACGCTCGGCCTGACCTGACTCTTACAAATAGTTCCAGTCTCCTAGGATACACAACCTCAGGAGCGAGGTAATTACACTTAGCGGAAATTAATTGTAAACCTGGATTTTCACACGCATGCTTAATTTATAACCGTAAAATAATTTATATGGTCGATTCGGTAATTAACCGTCGTACCTACATAACGCTACTTCGTTAACAAGTAGTCGAATGTGTATCTCTATTCGGTATTGACCATAGCTTTGACTGAGCCACTAAAAAGTATTCAGAATGTTTACAAATTTTCTTTTTCATCACCACGGAATGGTGTATTTATCAATTGAAGTCGCGCTATCGATTCACTACGCGTTATATCATTTTCAAAAGAGCAGTTTCTAAAAATACGCTAAAAATCGTTATTTCGTATACGCAATGTCTTTTAATATTAAAAATATCGTTACCAATGAGTACTGGTGTGTTTCAGATATTCACAAGGTATTAAGAAGTTACTTCTTGTGAGATGTTATTGAATTTTGCAGATAAAGTAAGAAAATAATCAGACCGCATATCCGTTTCGTCTAAACAGCATAATGTGCACCTTACAACACGAAAACGATCTTTTGATTTAAAAGAAGTTGAACCACTATCGTACTAAACATTTGCGGGTATAATCAGACCGCATATCCGTTTCGTCTAAACAGCATAATATGTACACCTTTCAACACGAAAACGATTATTTGATTTAAAAGAAGTTGAACCACTATCGTACTAAACATCTGTGGGTATAACCAGACCGCATATCCGTTTCGCCTAAACAGCATAATATGTGCACCTTACAACACGAAAACGATCATTTGATTTAAAAGAATTTGAACTACTATCGTACTAAACATCTGTGGGTACCCCGCATATTACGGCGGTAATTTCGTCGCGATGTGCATTATCATTAGTCCAAGTCACGGCGAAAATTTGCGTTAGCCTAATTCAGATTATTTCTTTATAAAGTAAACGTATTCAGTATGACCTATCTTCTTACAAAACGCATATACGATTTTGTCCGTAGGTTATTTTTTTTTTTCAAAAGAACTAAATTTACTTCTATACCCGACTATATTGCAACTATAGCACCGTATTTGAGAATCTACTAGTAGGTAGTTTGCTATCATAAATGACCAAGTATGATATCACTACACTCACGTTACAACGCGCTTGCTTCACCTTTAAACGACAAAACTGACACCGTCTGTCGGTTCACTGAATGACCACGATCTACTTCATCGCAACTATTCGTCAATGTTGCGCATACTTAAAAGTATGAAATATAAAAATGGAAAGATCTCACCAGATTCATGACATTTAAGCGTCGATAAGACGTTTCGTAATGTCTGTTGAGGTAGCAACCGATCGCGCCACCGCACCAGGTGCGCTCGTTGGCGCCGTGTTGGCGGGTCCGGCTGGCGCGCCGACTGTCTGCGCGGGCGGCCGGCGGGGCCGGTGCCGGCGCAGGCACGTCGTCAGCATCTGCGTCGACAGCTATATGCGAACCCCTGTTTCGCTGAGTTACCGCACGTTGTTCCAGCGACACCAATTGTTGAGACTTGCGTCCATTGACGCTGCTAGTTCACCTATATTTGATAGGTGGAGAACGGAGACGCGTGCTCTCGTAACGATGGGCGTTTTCTACTCGACATGTAATCAATCCTTAGTCAAAAATGTTATTCGCGACCAAAAATGGCCTCGAATCCCACTTCTGATGTTAGGAATATGCTCTAAATTTAATTAAATAAAAGAAACTTATAACAAATCGTATAATTAATTTTAACAAAATCAGTAAAAGAACTTATAAAGCAAACACGGTATGATACGGAGATTCGTTCGAGAGCACGTCTGTCGACCAAAAGAGGCCGCACACCGGGTTTCGCAGCCTTTATAGACGCACGACGGTGGCGCCACCAGAGAAAGTTACACCTAACATTATTATTATTAAAGGAAAGATATTGCATGAATATTATTGAATATGTCTTATTATGTGGGTGGATCGAAAATAAAGCAGTTTTTATAAAGCTATCTCGTAGTTTACTTCAGTTCCAGTATTATTGACTACAAAAGTTACATACCGCCTACAGAAACAGTACTCCTGTACCTTACATTCGACTATAACTAGCGACTAGGGTTTATTCCCGGGAAATCGTAGGGTTATCATATACATATATAGAAATTAAATTGCTGTTTGTTTTGTTGCGTGGCGGCGCAACAATTTAAGTCATTATGGTTATCTTTCATGTATTTTATTTTATTTTATAGAAACTATTTTTGTTTACAAGTTTTAAGTAGATTTTTTTCTAAATAACCAGCCAAAAATGCTGTAATTATAAATATAAGTCTGAATAATATTAAGTCCTAACATATGAAATCGGCGTTTTGTAATTTTTTTCAAAATATAACATGTTTATTTCATCAAACTATGTACCATTGCTATTTACACTTTTGCCATCTCATAGGTATTTCATTGATCCCCTTACTAAAAAAAAATTTTAACGGGAACATTTAGACATATTAATAAAATCTTTGAAGGCACTTTGGACTGCCCCATCGGATTTGAATTTTTTCCCAGTTATCCAAATTTCGAAAAAAATGGTAATCTGTTGGAGCAAGGTCCGGGGAGTACGGTGGATGTCTTAAATATTACAATTGAATCTCTTCTAATTTGGTAACTGTCTGTTGTGCAGTGTGTGATCTAGCGTTGTCCTGAAGCAGCTTACGGCGGTTGACCAGCCTCGGTTGTTTAGCAGGTAGCTTTTCCATCTCAATTTCTGATAATACACATCTGACGTTATCGTCTGGCCAGATTTAAGCAAGCTGAAGTGAACAACACCGGATTTATTCCACCAAACGCTCGCAAGTAACTTTTTTGAGTCAATTTTTGCTTGGAGCAGGATTTGGTTGGTTTGACAGGGTTCAGCCATTGCGAGGAGCGTTTCCAATTTCATACAAGATCCACTTTTCATCACAGGTAAATGATTCAATTTAAAATCCCTTCATTATTATGCCGATTGCATAATGTAACGCCATGAGGTCATGAGGGACCTACCCACCTTTCAAGCTTTTTCACCTTCCCAATTTGCTTCAAGTGGATTAAAACAGTTTTGTCACTAATGACGCAACCTGCAGCTAACTCGGACGCGGTTTGCGATGGATTCGTTTTCACAACAGCCTTCAAATCTTCATTACACGGGAATTGTTATGCAGGTCGAAATTTCCAGAACTAAAACGTTAGAATCAAAAATGCGTTGTGTTTTCTTTTGCGACACCACCGCCATACATCATTAATCCTTCGAGCCGTTTCTGCAGCACTGGCACCACGGCGGAACTCGTACTCGTAAATGACGCGATATTTTAAGTTTTTCATTTTGTAAAGTGAGTGACCCAAATAAAAAACCAAAGATGGAAAAGCCAAATGGGTTACGGTTTTCGAAAAACAAATGCATGAGTGAATAGCCGTATAAATTTGAAATTGGAATTCCTAACCAAAGAGATCGAAGTGGCCAGTACGACAAAACGCTAATTTCATATGTAAAGACCTAAAATATTTCTGTATATAAAAAAAAATAAAATTTGCTTATTCATAATATGTATAATGTTTTAACAAATTAACCTCGAGAATACTCGAGACACGAGAAATTGAAAAGCTCAAGAAATCATGAACCCTACTAGCGACATACTTCCCCGCAATATAATAGTCGGTAGCTCAACCTCTTGACTACGTATTTTTTTTAGTAAGTTCATTAGAGGTAGGACTTTACAATACCTACAATCGATTTCGGCGGTGGGAGGGTGATGGGGGGGGGGGGGGGAGGGGAGGAGTGGTAGGGACTCCCCCCTTGAAGGGGGCGTTGCGATTCCTCATAGTTTTTTTATGATTTTTTAGGTTAGGACGCTTTTTGCTTTCTATCTAATAAATTTTGGGAGGGGCGGGGATACCCTTACTGTGGGGAATCCCCTTTGGGGAGGGACCCCCCCCTTGAAGGGGGGGTTGCGATTCGTCATAGTTTTTTTTATTTTTTTTGAAAATTTTTAGGATAGGACGCTTTTTGCATTGGTGGCCATCGCTCTAGTTTTTTTTTTGTGTGATCATTAAACTCTAACCTAACCTAACCTACGTTTTGTTTTCTGTGCGAGGGGTTGAGGGGGTGGTGATACCCTTACCGCTGTGGTGGAATCCCCTTTGGACAGGTTCATCATTCTGAGTGTATTAGTGATCATCACTCTAGTTTTCTTTTGTGTGATCATTAAACTAATTTTTTTTTACGTGTGGAAAATCATCAAAAGACCGTCACCCCGCCGGAGGGAGGGTGGTGCGGTGTGTGAGATTTGTACTCACCATAAACCACACGGTGTACCTACGAGCGCCTATGCCGGTGCCAGATTCGCATGTGCATTTCCACCCCAGCTCCGACGGCGACGGCCCGCCCTGTAGATGTTGTAGGGCAGGCCCCATCTCGTTATGTGGTTAGGGCGACCTATTTCGCCCTACTCCATTGTGGAGGCGTGTGGGTACACGCGCACCTCCGGGGTCTTTGGATTGGGGACTGCCTCCCTGAAGGTAGTCACCCCGGCCCCAGTGGGGGATAGAGGGGGGCGGAGTTGGGTACGCCCCCACCTCTATGACTGGCTCTTCTGCGGCGACGAATCCACTCCCGTTCCCTTTCCGTCGCCTCCTTCCGCGAGATGACTTCCTCGCAGAAGGAGCTCACCGCCAGCCACGATCTCACGCTACTCACCATCCTCCGAATTCGGCAGCGAGAGATCGTCCCCCACTATTCGTGTGAGGACACGGCGCTCACTCTCGAACGTTGGACATATTTCCAGCGTGTGTTGCGCCGTGTCCTCCACACCTCCGCACTCGTGGCCGCCGGTCGTCGGCTCCTTCCTCGCCACATGACACAGATACCGCCCGAAGCATCCGTGCCCGGACAGTATCTGCGTCATGCGGTACGTCAGTGGCCATCTCCTATTCATCCACCTTTTGAGGATGGGACGGACAGGTGATCATTAAACTCTAACCTAACCTACAGTTTGTTTTCTGTGTGAGGGGTATTCCCACCGAGTACCCCCTTTTCTCCCCTCTCCTCTGTTAGCTGAATTGGAATAATGGAATAATAAAAACAAAATGGCGTCGCATCGTTAGTGTTGCCATCATTATTATTGCGTTTTAATTCTCCTTTTTTAAGAAAAATGTTCTTTACCAAAAATTAATATCATAACGAAATTGTGATAAAAAATATTTCAAAGTATTTTTATATACATTACGATGTGTATTACAATAAAAAATAAATTAAAATAGGAAAAAATTACTCAAAAACTATTTAAAAGTTTAACACAAATAACGAAACGCCGAGCGGATGTCAAAAGTGTTTACCAACTAGTTTCACGTAATAAAATTTCAAAAATTAATATCTCTAAAACTATGACTTTCCGCAAGTTGAAATTTTAGGAGTAGACTAACAATAACAAGATCTATTAAACATAAAATTTTCAACTCTCAAATCGATTGTAGATATTGTACAGTTGAGCTCGATCCTACCCCACCGCTCATTCTACCATACTCCATCGGTGCCACGCCAGCGCAGGTAGTGCACCATTATCATCCATTAAAATAATAAATCACGGATATTGTATATACGTAAACATATTACTACAATGATTATTAATACGACTATTTCTACAAGCTAGAGACACAATAGGTATAGCAAGTATAATTTATAAATAGGTACCTACTTACTTGGATCAAATCGATCGTATTATAAATCGATGTTACCCAGTTATTGTTTTTTTCTGTATAGGTCTATATAATTCGCTCCCCGTCCGGCCCCACATAATCTTTCTAATAGCCCAAGAGCCCACGACTGCCAGACATACGTCATTTTAGTAAACGTGAAAGTTGTTGTATGTGTGTCCCCAACACAGGTAAGAACGATCCCCAAACATGAAACCTGGATCGTGGTTTCTTTGGCAGGTAACAGGTAACAAAGGTGTAAAAAATTTCATATCAAATTCGTTATTTTAAGAAACTCCATATTTTCATATATTGTTCGTAACAGTATTATAACTTGCTCTGCTCGTTGCCAGACCCTTAGTGTGGTTCCAACCCCCCGCCGGACCCCCCTAAACTATACTATTTTATAAATAAACTTACGTCATTTTAATAAAGCTGAACTTTATATATATTATTGAGAGAACTATTAAACTGAGTTTCCTAAATTGCCAGACAGTTTTATTGGTTCCTTATCCTACCAGACTCATTGAAACCGTATATTGGGTAACAACGGTGTATACAATTTCATACCAAATTCGTTATTTTAAGAAACTCCATATTTTCATATATTGTTCGTAGCACTATTATAACTTGCTCTGCTCGTTGCCAGACCCTTAGTGTGGTTCCAACCCCCTGCCGGACCCCCCTAAACTATACTATTTTATAAATAAATTTACGTTATTTTAATAAAGCTGAACTTTATATATATTATTGAGAGAACTATTAAACTGAGTTTCCTAAATTGCCAGACAGTTTTATTGGTTCCTTATCCTACCAGACTCATTGAAACCGTATATTGGGTAACAACGGTGTATACAATTTCATATCAAATTCGTTATTTTAAGATGCTCCATTTTTTCACATATTGCTCGTAACAGTATTATAACTTGCTCTGCTCGTTGCCAGTCCCTTAGTGTGGTTCCAACCCCCGCCGGACCCCCTAAACTATACTATTTTATAAATAAACTTACGTCATTTTAATAAAGCTGAAATTTATATATATTATTGAGAGTTCTCTAAAACTGAGTTTCCTAAATTGCCAGACAGTTTTCTTGATTCCTTATCCTACCAGACTCATTGAAACCGTATATTGGGTAACAACGGTGTATACAACTTCATATCAAATTCGTTATTTTAAGATGGTCCATTTTTTCACATATTGCTCGTAACAGTATTATAACTTGCTCTGCTCATTGCCAGACCCTTAGTGTGGTTCCAACCCCCCGCCGGACCCCACTAAACTATACTATTTTATAAATAAACTTACGTCATTTTAATAAAACTGAAATTTATGTATATTATTGAGAGTTCTCTCAAAATGAGTTTCCTAAATTGCCAGACAGTTTTCTTGGTTCCTTATCCTACCAGACTCATTGAAACCGTATATTATTATTACCTATTGACCTAATATTATTTCTCTATTTAAAAAAAAAATATTCATAATATTAATGTTTTCAAATATACTCAATAAAAGTTTAATTTGATAATTCTATTTGAGAGGAAAACCACTGAATTTGTTGACGTTATTGGAACCACATAATTTGAGAAAACGTACGTAAATGTAAATTTCTCGACAACCCGAGAAGACCCGAGAAATTGAAAAGCTCGAGAAATCATGAACCCTAGTTCCAACCCCCCGCCGGACCCCCCTAAACTATACTATTTTATAAATAAACTTACGTTATTTTAATAAAGCTAAGCTTTATATATATTACTGAGAGAACTATTAAACTGAGTTTCCTAAATTGCCAGACAGTTTTCTTGGTTCCTTATCCTACCAGACTATTATTTATTATATATTTATTATTATATATTGAGTAACAACGGTGTATACAATTTCATCTCAAATTCGTTATTTTAAGATGCTCCATTTTTTCACATATTGCTCGTAACAGTATTATAACTTGCTCTGCTCATTGCCAGACCCTTAGTGTGGTTCCAACCCCCCGCCGGACCCCCCTAAACTATACTATTTTATAAATAAACTTACGTTATTTTAATAAAGCTGAACTTTATATATATTATTGAGAGAACTATTAAACTGAGTTTCCTAAATTGCCAGACAGTTTTCTTGGTTCGACAACGATCAGAGCAAGTTATAATACTGTTACGAGCAATATGTGAAAAAATGGAGTGTTCAAAATCTACCCTGTACCATCGTAAGCACAGATTATTATATTAGAGTCCGTTAGTTTGTGTTCCCGCGGTTTCTGTTCCCCTCCCTTACCTACAGTACTGAACTGACCGTACAGCGGCCTTGACGCGCGCGCGCATTTGTTGTGAATTAAAATAAATTAGAACTGAGTGAAACCTACTGTGAAACTGGAAAGCTAGCGAAGATATCTTCGAGACCCTGAAGCCCAAGAAATCCGCAGAACCATACAGGTACGTGACAGACGTTTCCACACATATTTTTCCCTATATATATATACATAGTATTTTCCCTAACATTTTGGTAGCAGAGAGTAAATTCCCTAACACTTTGGTAGCAGAGCGTAGTTTGGAAACCTCTTATTACATTTGATCTGACCTGTTCCGTACCCGGAACCCCCTATTAATTGTTTATTCTAAATAAATCTGTGCTTAGTTTGCCTTAAATTAAATTAATACTATTACATTACTCGTCTTGACCTTTGACCTTTACCTATAACTTGTGATCGTGTTTAACATCGTAAATTAAAAGTACTATTTGCGTATATAAACCTAGTATTTTGTTGAGTAGGTGTTTATTAATAATTAATACATTTTCAATAAAAGTTATAAATGTATCATTGCATATTAGCGTAATGTATTGATATAAATTGAGTGAATTATCTTAACGGTTACATCGTACTACCTACTAAGTTGTCAATATAAAGCGGCCCGTTAGAATTGTTTCGCTTGGTACCTACATTCTTTTATTGATAACAACTTGTTATGATTTTAAACTGGTTTTCTGTATGCGAGAATATTGTGTTTATGGTACTTTGTATGCTCACTATGTATTAAGTAATATTTAGGTACATTCTTGATTTGGTTGAAAATATAGTTGATTATTGATAATATAATAATAATTTTTATTATTATATTTTATTTGGCCTTTATAAATACTCGTGAGTTATATCTTTATATTTTATTAAATATTACTTTTGTTTGTGGTAATTAATAATTAAAATAAAGATGTCGAATCCTACTGATACGGTGAGAGCGTGTTTATTCAGTGAGACTGTTGAGTATCGTCAGTCAATGGGTACTGTTCGATTGATCAGTGACTGGATTACGGATGCTGTTTTGCTGCCTTCTGCGTCACGTGATAGGCTTATCGTGCGGCTCTCTGAACTGAATGAGAACTATGCTAAATTTAATGAAGCGTGTTCTTGTCTCCTTGGCGGTTTGGACCCGGTGATTGATACGAAGGAGTATAAAGATACCCTAACCATATCTTTTTTTTTTTTAACGTGTGGAAAATCTTCAAAAGACCGTCACCCCGCCGGAGGGAGGGCGGGGCGGTGTGTGAGATTTGTACTCACCAAAAACCACACGGTGTACCTACGAGCGCCTATGCCGGAGCCAGGGGATTCGCAAGTGCATTTCTACCCCAGCTCCGACGGCGACGGCCCGCCCTGTAGATGTTGTAGGGCAGGCCCCATCTCGTTATGTGGTTAGGGCGACCTATTCCGCGAGATAACTTCCTCGCAGAAGGAGCTCACCGCCAACCACGATCTCTCGCTACTGATCATCCTCCGAACTAAATTCGGCAGCGAGAGATCGTCCCCCACTATTCGTGTGAGGACACGGCGCTCACTCTCGAACGCTGGACATTCGTCCAGCGTGTGTTGCGCCGTGTCCACCAACACCTCCGCACTCGTGGCAGCCGGTCGTCGGCTCCTTCCTCGCCACATGACACAGATACCGTCCGAAGCATCCGTGCCCGGACAGTATCTGCGTCATGCGGTACGTCAGTGGCCATCGCCTACTCATCCACCTTTTGAGGATGGGACGGACAGCCTCGACGGTCCTCAGGCCGGCCGATGGACTGGCCAGCCTTTCTCTCCACCTGATCCTGAGGATCCGCCGAAAGTCGGACCTCCGCGCTCCAATCTCGAATACAAACTAACGGACTCTAATATAATAATCTGTGCTTACGATGGTACAGGGTAGATTTTGAACATAGCCCCCGCTCTAAACAGCTGTGATGTTTACGGAACAAATTATCAAAATTAAGGGAAAAATTACAAGGTAATGGAGCTATACAATACATTACTCAATAGGGAGGCGTATCAGTTTTGTCTTGACCAGGAAATAACTGTACTATACGTCCGCGGCGCCACTCCAAAGGAGGGAGGTTGTCATCCTTTATCAAAACCAATTCATCAACATTAGGAGGATTCATAGGAGAAGTCCACTTATTACGAGTTTGAAGCGTTGATAGGTACTCTGAATGTCACCGCGACCAAAAATGTTGAATAATTTGTTGCAATAAGTGAAAGCGTGAAATGCGATGCTGCTTCTCGTCTCTCAATGGGTACTCGGGTAACGCAGTAAGGGGTTGACCAATGAGAAAGTGACCGGGAGTTAACACTTCAAGATCATTGGGATCTTGAGATAAGGAACACAAAGACCGAGAGTTAAGTACAGACTCAATTTTTGCAAATACAGTGGTCAATTCCTCAAAGGTAAGGGGATTTTCACCGATTACTCGTTTAAGGTGCGTCTTGGCAGACTTAACGGCTGCTTCAAACAATCCTTCCCAGTAAGGACAGGCCGGTGGGTCAAATACCCAATTTATATTCTTGCGGGCTAGTTGTGAAGCAAGATCATCATGCTTTTGGGACAGGAATGAATCAAGCTCTCTAATATAGTTACTCGCTCCCAAATAATTTCGTCCACAATCCAAACGTATAAGGGTAGGTAATCCGCGACGCGCAACAAATCGGGTAAAGGTAGATAGGAACGATTCAGTCGTAATGTCGGATACTACTTCCAAATGTACCGCTTTAGTTGACAGGCAAACAAATACACACAGATAACTCTTTACTATTTTCTTATTTCGATAGGATTGTACTTTAGTATAGAAAGGGCCCGCAAAGTCAGTGCCAACACGAGAAAATGGTCTAGCCGAAGTAACCCGGTCCCTGGGTAGATCACCCATAGGGGGTTGAGATACGGATGCTTTAAGGCGGTAACAAGAGAGACAATGAAATATTATGTTTTGAATAGCACGTCGGGCCGATAATATCCAGTATTCACGGGAAAGGATAGCATGTAAGGCATTAGGACCAGCATGAGAATTTTCGATAGAATAATGTGAAATTATTAATTTAACAAGGGGGCCAGATTTAGCTAAAAGTAATGGGTGACGAGCATCGTATGAGAGTTCAGAATTACGTATACGTCCGCCAACTTTGACTAAACCGTTTTCATCAAGGAAACACGACAGCCGTTTTAAAGGGGATTTAATAACATTACCGCATATTAAGGATTCTATCTCGTTAGAAAATGCATGTAACTGGGTTGCTTTAATAAGCATCAACAAAGAATTACGTCGTTCGTCAACAGAAAGGTAAGGATTAATAACACGTATATTAACATTTTTAACATTATAAATAAAACGCAGAATAAAGCCTAAAACTCCGACTAGTTTATTTAAGGAACTATAACGGTCGAGGAGAAACGAGAGATCCATAGCTAGCGTAGGTATTTCAATTAACAAACAGCGAAGGCCAGGTAAAGAATTTTTTTTTTTTTTTTTTTTTTATTTTATTTTGAAAACCAACAGCGAAATACAAATAATAACAAATAATATGTACTTAAATATAAGGCCAATTAAAGGTTTTCTCACAATTACAATATTCAGTATTACATCACTAAAGTATTAACATATTATTGTTCTGTTTATCCACAAGTCTAATTTATATAATATAATGCTTATACCATCTAATTTATGCAAATTTTACTAGTTAGTTTCTACGAAGTAATAACTGTGTAGCATTAGATTTTAATGTTACCTTTTTTAAGCTGAATATATCGATTTCACTAAAAACATCGTTATACAGCTTCGGTAGTCGTATTCGTGGCGCGTTCCTTGCGTAGTTGGTGTATGCTCTTTGTATGTGTAGTAATGGTGGAGTGTTGCGTCGTGAACGTTTAATTGGTACATTGTATGATATACTCGATACTAAATCTGGACAATCGAGACGTCCGTTTACTATATCATGTAATAAACAGATATCCGTCAGCTTACGTCTATCATCAAGTGTCAATATATTGTATTGTTTACAGTTATCCTTATAAACAGCTGAATTTGGCTTACGAAATCGGTAATTTAGATTTTTTATAAATATCTTCTGTAAACGTTCTAAGCGATCTTTGTGAATATTATACTGTGGGAACCAAACCGTACTAGCATACTCGATAGTACTTCTGACATAAGCGTAATACAAAATTTTTATGGTGTTAATATCATTAAAAGATTTACTACTTCTCATTATAAATCCAAGATTTCTATACGCTTTATTGGTAATTTTATCAATATGTTCTGTAAATAACATTTTATTATCTAAATAGACTCCTAAATCCCTTACTACCTTAGATCTCTTTATAGGGACATCATTAAAATTATATAAAAATGTAATAGGGTTAGGTTTTCTGGTAAAACTGATGCACTCACATTTGCTGATATTTACTGTTATTTTATTATCAGAGTAATAACGAAATAGAGCTCTTAGATCAGATTGTATTTTTATGCAGTCTTCTAATTTGTCAATTTTAAGAAATATTTTTTTGTCATCTGCGTACATTAGATGTTTCACGGATGTAAGACAAGTGGGAATATCAAATATGTAAGCATTATAAAATAGAGGTCCTAAGTGGGAGCCTTGAGGAATGCCTGACGGTATCTCAATAAAATCTGATCTATAACCCCCAATCACAACAGCCTGAGAGCGTTTGTTTAGATACGATTCAATCCATCTAAGCAAGTCCCCATGAATTCCCAGAGTTTGGAGTTTTCCCAGAAGGATCAGATGATCCACGCGGTCGAATGCTTTCTCGAAATCCGTGTAAATGACGTCAACTTGACCACCTTTATCCATATTAGTTAGGATATAATTAGAAAAGCATGTCAAGTTGGTGACAGTGGAACGCTTTTTAAGGAATCCATGTTGAGAATCTGGTAGATATTTCTGTATGACTGGATATATGAAATCAAGAACCAGCCTTTCAAAAAGATTGCTCACTGTATTTAATATTGATATACCTCTATAATTTTCTACATTTATTTTGGTTCCTTTTTTGTGTATTGGTACTATATGCGCTTTTTTCCAAACATCAGGGAATATACCCTCGATAAGAGACATATTAAAAATGTTTGTTAACGGGAGACTTAGAGTTTTAGAACAGTTTCGCCAAAATATCGGTGGTATACCATCACATCCAGCTCCTTTTGATACATTCAGATGTAATAAAGCTTTCTCACCTGCTGAAACAGATATTGATAATCTTGAAATATTGTCTTTATAAGAGATAGATTCTTCCGCCTCAATTGTATCGGTTGAGGGTGTACCAAATACACTTCCAAAAAATTCATTAAATGCGTCACAAATTAGTTTACCGTCTGTAAACTCATTTTTGCCATATGTAAATTTTTTTGGATAGTTGGATCCGCCTCGTATACATTTAATATAAGACCAGAATGCTTTTGAACTATATTTAATTGCTTGTTCGGTTCGCTTAGTAAAACTCGAGAAACAATTCATCTGTACGCGATGTTGACGTTTTCGTAAGAATGCAAATTCATCATAATCCATTTCATTACCATACTTTTTCCATTTTTTATGCGCTTTAGATTTTTCTTTAATAATTTTAATTAAGGCGAGGCTATACCAGATAGGATATTTGTGAGTACTATGTTTGGCCTTAAGCGGTATATATTGACATATGGTATCATTGACAATTCCATAGAAGGTTTCACATGCTTTTTCTGTTGAGTTACCTTTAAATAGCGAGTCCCAGTTAATTGTACTAAAAGCTGTATTAATCTCTTCATAATTACCTAATCTGAAATTATATTTAGGTACAGTTGCTTCGACTAATGGTGTCACAGATAGATCTAAGACATCTATTGAGAGTGCTGGGTGTGCGCCATCAATGTTAACAAGCGGTGAACTACAATTTATTATATCAAGAGGAGATTACAGAAAACTAAATCTAGGGTGTTACCGGCATGATTTTTTGTTGTATTAAATTGTTTGAAGCCTAGCAAACTCATATCATCTGTCAGTATCTTGCCCGCCCTCTGAACATCAATATTACCTGTAGTTATATGCGTAGGGCCATCGATGTCCCATGTAATACAGGGTAGATTAAAATCACCAATCACTAAATAATTTTGAAAGTTTTGTGTAATTTCTATAGTTGTTTTTACATTTCTCAATAAGATGTCCACATCTACAGGGATACGTTCAGAATTAGGTGGAATATATGCCGCAGTAATATATAAGTTAGCGGTAGCCGCAAGCGCTCGCGCTGGTATCATTATCGTTACCATCTCTGACGGTGGTTTATGCTCTGTAAAATCGCAGAGGGCGGCACATAACTCGTTACGAACTAATATCATTACGCCACCTCCCCTTTTTTTCTACTTGATACCGGGTCACGGTCACATCGGAAAACGTCATATCGCTCATCACAAAATTCTCTGTCGTAAATTCCCTCATGTAGCCATGTCTCGGTTATGATAATAATGTCATATTCATTACATAAGATTTGTTGTCGTAGTTGTAGGCATTTAGTACGAATCCCGCGAGTATTCTGGTAGAATATCTCAAATTTTTTTGGTTTTTTGCTTTTTGAACTCAACACTGTGATAGACTAATACTCCAATAATATTTATTTAAAAGTAAATTATTTGTATGAGTATAATGACATGATTTATGTATGTATATATGAGAGTTAACAATTACTGTGTAGTGACACACACATTTAAAAAGTAATCTATACAGAGTGTTGAACAGCTGATTATCGAATATACGATTGAACACATCATCTACTGTTGTTTGGAATGAATAATCCATTTTTATTACTAGTTTATCTATCTCATGACGGACACATAATTTATAGATTTTTATACTTGAATTTATAATGTAGAAACTTAAATATAATACTGTGATCAAAACCCGTTTCCACAAACTCAAGAAAATATCAATAATTAACACTATTTGTATATAATTATACACAATAAATAAAATGAAAGATCGCTTAAAACCCACCATTACGATAGTATGCACAAACATACAAACAGCGCTGTTTAATATTGCTATTAAAGTTTTGTAAACTTGCATCAGGCATAAAAACAACTCGTTCAACCATACTATATCGAAAATAGAATAGTAATGATTATGATTTTGTCGTATTATTAAGTATCCATCGCAAAATTGTAACACATGCAACATTTTCTCATCTGTGATATATAATGATAATATAATGAATAAGTGTTCCAAGCCATTACCTAGCCTTGGTTGGTTGCCATTCCATTCAAATACACTCTGCAACTGTTTATCATAGTCACAGTTCCTGGAGTTAATAATTTTATTAGTACAAAAATATATTTTAAATAATATTGTTAATCTTTTAAACGGTTTATACACGCACAATAATTTATGTTTGTTCGAATCTCGAGGGTATTGCAATAAGAAATTATAGTTTGACGTTCTCCTCTTAGTGCAATATACTTTGGCGGTTATAGGTACGGTGCACAACCGTAGTACAATACTTGAGTGAGTCATGTAATGAATTACCATTGCTCGCGTTCTAATACTATCCGCGCTTGCAGTGTACATGTATATATATGTGTTATGTAGTGTACACAGAGATAGATTATTGTACATCAATTTTATTTTATTAACTAAAAAATAAGATGGATAAAGTCTTTGGATGTACACGGTGTATATGAAAATATATATCGCCAATATACTTTTACAAAGACACCACTCAAATTGTAATTTGTCAAAACTTACGATACTATTGTGTACTTGTGTATAACAGTCATAGACCAAGCCAGCATACACAGACTGTATTAGCTGAACAAATATTTTTAATAAAAACATTATTGATTTTACTGTAATCATTGATATTACTTGTGTATTGTGTTTTACTTTAATCGAATAACGAATAATAATGTTAGGTAATAATGTATTGAAATAACGGTGTTGTAAATATAGACAAAAATAACTCTGAATCACTAATAAATAGGAAGTATTATAACTGTTTATTGTTATGCACTGATCTTTTTTAAATCTTCTTCGGTAAAAATTTGAATTGCATGTGCAGTATCGTCCTTTCGTATGAAAATGCTGCCATTTTTTATCCACACAAACTGATATTTTTTAACTTTGGCCAGGTCTTTAGATTTTTTTAATAACTGTTTGTTGTACGGAGTGAGGTGTTCATTAATAAAAATATGTTTCTGTTCGCCTGGTAAATCGATATCTTTTGTAGTCAATCGTGTCTTCCGTGCACGAGAAATGATGTTGTCTTTAAGTAACTTGGAGTTGAGCTTAGCTACAATCACTCTGGATCGACCTTGGAGTTTTATTTTTGGAGTGATTCTATTTACTTGCAAAACGTCACTTGCTTGAATATCCATACCGAGTCTGTTTACAATTTTTATGACACTGTCTTTTATATTTTCATTGGTAAATTCAGGCACACCTACAATTTCAATATTTAGTTGCCTATTTCTTTGTTCGTTTGTGTTTATTGTTGAGATTAACTGCCGATTTTGTAATTTTAGATTATTGATCTCTTCCTCGAAGCAGTCGACACTTTTGATTGTATTAGACATTTTTTCAAATTTTTTTGTACATTCATCTTGTTGCTCGCAGGTAAATTGTAGTGCTTTCTGAATTGTGGCAATTTCTTTATGTGTTTCATTTTGACGCCTGTCCAACTTCATATAGCTGGTCTTTATGTCACTGTAATCCTTACGAATGTTGTTGACCTCTGTTTTTAGTTCTAAGGTCTGTTCTTTTAGGTTATTTAGATCTTTTATGATAACATTATTTAGGGTATCATTGATTTGTAATAGATTGCAATTGAATTCCCCTTTCAAGTCTTCCATTTTTTTTAGTACGTTTTCAGTAAATAATCTGAAAGACTCGTTGATATCATGATCATTTTTACGTTTCCTTGATGTGAGGATTGATAAATCAGGATCTGATTCATAACGCTTATTTTGTGGTGACCGTTGCATACTGAATGTTAATAATGGAAGGTAGGGAAACTATTATAACACTTTTTTGTAACGATTAATCACACAGTACGATAATATACACTTTCCGTAGATTTAGTATACTTTAGTGTTGTTATTTGTTGTCACTAGTTATTTTACATTTATTTATTAAGATAAGAAGTAAGTGAACACGTCCGCTCGCTGCGCTTGCGCACGCTTCCTCCAATCAATACGATTGTTTGTTAAGTCTGCACCAATAGGCCAATGATTAGGGGATTCTGTCAACCAGGAAGGAGACCACCAGAGATCATGGTTAAGAAGTGACGATGCGCTAAGACCTCGGGAAGCGCAATCGCTAGGGTTAATAGAACCAGGAACATGATGCCACTCGGAAGGAAATCGGATGAGGTGATTTGAGACACGTGGTTTGCTTCGAATGTTTGAAGCAGGTGAGGAGGAGTCTTTATCCATGCCAGCACAATTTTGCTATCCGTCCAACTGTGGATAGCATCCAACACGATTACCTTCTGCAGACAGATGGTAACGTGATGAATTAATTTTGTGAGGAGCACAGCTCCTTGCAATTCTAACTTGGGAATTGTGAGACGAGTACGGATAGGGGCAATCTTACTCTTAGAAATGAGGAGATGGACGGAGCAATGGCCAGTCATAGGGGGTTCAAGGTCGGGGAAATTACCAGCAACACGTCCAGACAACACACAACCAAAAACGGTTGAAAGGCCGGTCAGACCATGAGGAAGAGAAATCGATTTTTCAGGTTGCATAAGATAACCGAACACGTCAGCACCTAACAATACCTCAATAGGCCCTGGTTTATAAAAGGAGGGGTCCGCTACGGAAAGGTGATTAATACTATTAACGACAGGCCTAGGCAACTCAATCTCAGGATGAGGGCCTGCAATTACATCAACAACCACTGCAGGGGTTGTTATCACAGGATACGATCTATGAACTGGTTTAAAGGTAAGGGAAATAGAACCGCGGGAATATACAGATTGAATGTTGCCAATACCGCGAATAGGTACTGAGTTTGATGATAAGGGGACATTCAATCACTCAACAGCTAAGTCGGTAGTAAGCAGACAACATTGTGCGCCTGAATCACATAACGCACGGGCCTCTATAAAATAACCATAAGCCGATTTGACATGAATAATGGCGGTAGGTAGGAGGACTTGGGGGAGGAGGGAATTGGAGGGAATAGACATATGTGGTGAGAAAGCAGGGGGGATACAGGTCACTGACGTACCGCATGACACAGATACTGTCCGGGCACGGGTGCTTCGGGCGGTATCTGTGTCATGTGGCGAGGAAGGAGCCGACGACCGGCTGCCACGAGTGCGGAGGTGTGGAGGACACGGCGCAACACACGCTGGACGAATGTCCAGCGTTCGAGTGAGCGCCGTGTCCTCACACGAATAGTGGGGGACGATCTCTCGCTGCCGAATTTAGTTCGGAGGATGATCAGTAGCGAGAGATCGTGGCTGGCGGTGAGCTCCTTCTGCGAGGAAGTTATCTCGCGGAAGGAGGCGGCGGAAAGGGAGCGGGAGTCAGATCGTCCCGCTTCCCTCCACCGCAGAAGAGCCAGGCCTAGAGGTGGGGGCGTACCCGACTCCGCCCCCCTCTATCCCCCACTGGGGCCGGGGTGACTGCCTTGAGGGAGGCAGTCCCCCAATCCAAAGGCCCCGGAGGTGTGCGCGTGTACCCACACGCCTCCACAATGGAGTAGGGCGAAATAGGTCGCCCTAACCACTAAACGAGATGGGGCCTGCCCTACAACATCTACAGGGCGGGCCGTCGCCGTCGGAGCTGGGGTAGAATGCACTTGCGAATCCCCTGGCTCCGGCATAGGCGCTCGTAGGTACACCGTGTGGTTTTTAGTGAGTCAAGTCTCACACACCACCTCGCCATCCCTCCGGCGAGGTGACGGTCTTTTGAAGATTTTCCACACGTTAAAAAAAAAAAAAAAAAAGGGGGGATACAGGTCCTAGTTATTGGGACGAGTTCCGTCTATGGTTGGTATGCATAGAACGGTCGGGGAGGTCACGTGACTTATGGTATGTTTTATCTCGGGAAGTGACCGCGGGGGAGGGGACCTATGACGATAATCTTGTCGTGAGTATGTAGGAGGAGAAGCTCGACGTGCAGGTGATGACGAATCACAACAGGGAGTACGGCTGTTATAAGGGGGACGGCCCCCGCCCGTGCGGGGAGGTGATGTACGCGGTGCACTATGCACAACAGCATTGCGATAATTTGTATTATTTCGATTCTGATGGTTAGGATAAACAGGATCTCGAGAATTGTTAAAACACAGTAAGGTGTGATGGGAGGACCGAGCATAGACAGCTCACCTGTAATCACGTGTGCAATTGGCTATCAAATGTTTATCTAAGCATCGATAGCACAGGCCAGACGATTTAATAAAATAAGATCGGTCACGTGAGTTCATATCACGAAATTGGGGACATTCACGTAAATAATGGGAATCACTATTACACATATGGCACTTCCTATTGGAAACTGGTACCTGGGAAATGTAGGCCCTACGCGGGCGGTTAGATTGCTGGTTATGCGAGTATTCAGGCCTTCGTTCAAACGTACGGGAAGTTGGGGCAGAATCTACTAATGCTGCATCACCTACATTATCATGGTGGCGGCACTCATCCTCTAAAAAAGTGATGATCTGATCAAACTGGGGCAGTCGATCATTATCACCACCGTAACGCCGCTCAAAACGAGCCTTTAACTCCAGGGGCAACTTATTAAGGCATATGTGCACTAGCATATATGACCAACTAGTCACAGGTAACTCTAAGCGTTCCAAACAACGATAAGCTGTTAACAATGGGTTGAGAAACGAAGCACGTAATCCATTCAATTTAGGGGGTATATTAGGTAAGGTAAGGATCTGTGTTATATATGTATCCGCCAGTATTCGCGTATTATGATATCTCCGCTTTAACAAATCATGAGCGATAGGGTAATTCTCTGCTTCAATACGTAAATGTATTAGGAGACGTTTAGGCTCACCTGACAATGCACCAACAAGGTACTGTAACTTATTAGTAGGGCTAAGGTCAGGCTGGGAATCGACAATACTATCAAATTGGTCGACGAAGCTCAAATAGGATCCGCTTTGGCCATTAAAGGTAGGAATAGGTAAGTCAGGTAGTTTATTTTTAATACACATTAGAGGAGAAGATATTAATGGAAGCCGCTTAGGAGTGCTCGACTCTGTAGGGGGATCATGGAACAATTCAAGCTGCAACTCACTAAACCTAAGCCGCAACTCATCTACCATAGGCCGCATTGACTTAGATAAGGTTAGGGTATCTTTATACTCCTTCGTATCAATCACCGGGTCAAAACCGCCAAGGAGACAAGAACACGTTTCATTAAATTTAGCATAGTTCTCATTCAGTTCAGAAAGCCGCACGATAAGCCTATCACGTGACGCAGAAGGCAGCAAAGTATAAGCATCCGTAATCCAGTCACTGATCAATCGAACAGTATCCATTGACTGACGATACTCAACAGTCTCACTGAATAAACACGCTCTCACCGTATCATTAGGATTCGACATCTTTATTTTAATTATTAATTACCACAAACAGAAGAAATATTTAATAAAATATAAAGATATAACTCACGAATATTTATAAAGGCCAAATAAAATATAATAATAAAAATTATTATTATATTATCAATAATCAACTATATTTTCAAACAAATCAAGAATGTACCTAAATATTACTTAATACAGAGTGAGCATACAAAGTACCATAAACACAATATACACAAAACACTGGGTTTGTGCAAACAGTCCAGTGATGTCACTTTACCATTCTCACTAAATGACCTTAACAGGCATTTCTCTTCCTCCGTCCCGCTTAATGCGTCTATCAAGAGAGCAACTTTAGATAAAATTGCTTCCTGGCCTAAGTTTTCTACAAATCCATTTTCATTCTCTTCAGTGACCGCCGAGGAGATCCGCAAAATTATATCTTCTTTAAAATCCAACTGCGTTGGTACTGATGATGTGAGTAGAGTTATGATTACTCTCATACTTAACCACGTACTACCTCTAATCACTCACATTGTCAACTGTTCGCTACTTTCTGGTTCGTTTCCTTCCGAATGGTTAAAGGCTTTTGTTCTACTGCTTCCTAAAGTGTCATCTCCAAACAATTTGAAAGATTATAGGCCCATCTCTATTTTGCTCTATCTCTCCAAAATCCTGGAAGCTGTGGCTCACAAACAGCTCTCAAATTTCATTTTTCACAATAAACTTGTGAGCCCCTTTCAGTCCTGGTTCCGTACCGGACATAGTACTAATACGGCACTTCTAAAAGTAACTGAGGATGTGAGAGATGGTATGGAGAACTCCAAAATTACCATTCTTGTCTTAATTGATTTCTCTAATGCTTTTAATTCAGTCGATCATGATATCCTCCTTGCTATGCTCTCTCATCTTGGGATCTCCTCTGTGGCCTTAAATTGGTTCCAGTCTTACATTCGAGGTCGTCAGCAGGCCGTTCGCATCGACCAGACTAACAATATTAAATTGGTTTACATGTAATAACCTATTATTAAATTCCAGCAAAACAAAATGTATAAAATTTACACTTCCTAATGTAAGACTAATAAATACACAGTTATTGCTTAATGACGAAATAGTAAATTTTGTTAATGATACAGTTTTTTTAGGTATAACAGTGGACTCGAAATTACAATGGGGGCCCCATATTTCAAAATTGGCCAGTAGACTCAGTTCTGCTGCATATGCAATTAGAAGAATTAGGCAATTAACAGACGTGGCGACGGCTAAACATATTACGGCTAAGTATATTTTAGTTATTTCCATAGCATAATGTCTTATGGCATACTGCTGTGGGGTAAAGCAGCCGATATAAATACTATATTTGTTTTACAAAAGAGAGCCATACGTTCTATTTATGGTATGGGTTCAAGAGAGTCATTACGTCAGTGCTTTAAAGACTCAAATATCCTCACAGTTACTTCACAATACATTTATGAAAATATTATGTATACACGGAAGAACTTAGAGAGTTTTAAAAAACTCAAAGACTGTACAAGTAGAAACTTACGCAATATAAATAAGCTTATTTTACCTAAATGCCGTCTGCACAAAATCAGTAATTCATTCTATGGTAATTGCATAAGATTTTATAATAAACTGCCAGAATCTGCATTAAATCTGACAGAGAGGCAATTCAAATCTTATATTAAACAATTTTTATGTAAGAAAGCCTATTACAGGATAGACGAATTTATAGATGACAACATATCAAGTAAATAATTAGTTTATTAGCATACAACGTTATAATTTTATTTTCTCATTGCTTTCTTGATTTAATTGATTGATTTTAGAAATATGAAAGCGTAGCGGTTTTTGTATTAATTGCCGCATGCATTCTTATGTAAAATGTGAATACTATAACAATCAGATGGCAATTGTGAGTAGCTTTGACGTGGTCTAGTGTTTTGAGTAGTCATGCTCACTAAAATGTCCAGACTTGTGGCGGCGTGGTGGGCCGGGTCATTGGGCTCCCTAAAATATGGTCGAGCGCAGTGATGGCTGGCTCATCCGTCATACTCGTGAACGGGTGCTGCTTGTAGGGACTGGTCTGCTCTAATCACTATGACTGATTTCCTCTTATTAATTGTTTAACCAGTTGGTTATGTATTCAATATTTTTTCTTTTTGAGTATTTAATTGAATTAGTGCTAATTGGTGGTTTGTATTCACACACTTAAACTTAAAAATGTAAAGTAATAATAAAATTATTTAAAAGAGCAACACGCAAGTTTCTTGCTCGTTCTTCTTGTGATGAGACTTTCTTGAGGTTTCCGAATGAGCGGTAGATTAAAAAAATGTAATGACTATTCAGAAGTGCTTCTATGTAAGTTTATTTGAATAAATGATTTTCTATTCTATTCTATACTATATCTGATTGGTGCGAATTGGCGGCTGGTGTTCCTCAAGGCGGTATTCTATCTCCTTTGCTTTTTTCTATTTTCATTAATTTCATCACTAATAACCTTGACTGCTCTTACCATCTCTATGCCGATGATTTGCAGCTCTACTGCCAGGCTGAGGTCGAAAAAATCTCTGAAGCCGTAAATATGGTGAATGAATCACTTGACTACATTTTCGACTGGTCGGTCCGGTTCGGGGTCAATGTCAATCCCAGCAAATGCCAAGCGATTATATTGGGTGGCTCGAGGCAACTTGGCAAAATTAATATGAGTACGGTTCCTCCAGTGCTATTCAATGGAATAGCTCTATCATATTCCCCGCATGTTAAAGATCTTGGTGTAACAATTGACAGTACTCTCAGCTGGACAAATCACGTTGATGAGGTGAGCCGTAAAGTTACCTACACATTGCGTAATTTATACCGTTTTAAGAATTTCCTACCTAGCAGTACTAACCTTACTAATTCAATCCCTCGTGCTCCCCATTATTGATTATGCTGATGTGTGCTGCTCTGACATGAATGAGGACCTCTTAAATAAATTGGATCGTCTTCTTAACAATGCTATCCGTTTCATTTTCGGTCTTCGCAAGTACGACCATATCTCCCTTTATCGTTCTAAGCTTAAATGGCTTCCAATCCGCCAACGCAGAATTGTTCGCCTCTTGTGTACATTGTATTCAGTCCTATACGATCCAAACACTCCTGAGTATCTTAAGACCAAATTTCTTTTTCATAGGGACATCTCTCACCGTAATCTTCGTCCGTCTAGGAATCTACTCTTGCACGTTCCTGCTCATCGTACGAGCTTCGTCTCTAAATCTTTCATGCTTCATGCTATTAAACACTGAAATGCTTTGCGCCTTGACATTAAATCGAGTACTACCAAATTTACCTTCAAATCCAAGTTAAGAAAACATCTCTCCAACGACTTTTGTAATTAAATTAATACATTAATGTAGTGTTAATTTATCTCCCGCTTTCACTATTGATTTGTCATGATTGATTATATCTCATTGTTGATTTGTATTTGGTATATATGTATAAATTTTAAATGTATTTTATTATGTACTTGAATGTATATGTATATATATATATATATATATATAATATATATATATATATATATATATATATATATATATATATATATATATATATATATATATCAATTAATTGTGTTGATCACTTTATACACTCGTCCTTCCTGCGATACTTACTTTCATCCGAATATATATAGATACCGTAACGGTCTATCAATTATGAAATTAGAATAAATTAAATTCATAAGATTATTCATATATTTCGACTGCCTCGGTGGTCACACCGCTTTACATCCGATGGTCGCGGGTTCGATTTCTCGCACGGTGCAAACATTTGTACTCATCGGTCATCGATTGTTTTCATCGGTCTGGGTGTTTTATATGTATATTATATATGTATTTACAAAATAAAAATATCTATTTATATCAGTTCAGTATCAGTCTGTGTTAATTGTCCAGGGCTATTTATTATATTTTTATAAACGGTTATCTTTTTCCATCGCACCGCTCGCTATCGACAGTGAATTCATAGAAATGTCATTGTGGGGGTTTAAGCCCACAGTTCCGTGATAATGCTATTGATTGATTGATGAGGGGTTTTTGTTAAATAAAACCGCCTTGGTTGAATGCTACTCGAACACTGATTTCTATTACTAAAATAAATATAATGAGGTAAAGTGAAATTGCATGTGCAGGCAATTGTGTATTGCACAGTAAGCAGGCATGTGCGGTTGCCCGTACATCCTGCCGCCACACGAAATGAGAGCATGCATGTGAGATAAAATGCTTGAATGATATTAATGATAAGCAATGCTCTGATGGGGTATGTAATACAAGGTGATTAACAATTTCTTACAATCTACTTAATACTTAAATGGTACAAGTTAAGGATGATAACAAGATGATAAACAAAGTCCTGTATATTAAATGCTAACTTATAATCTAAATTGTTTGTGTCCCTGAATCTACACTGGGAAATATAAATTTAACGTTTCGCGAAGAAACGGATTTTGTGTTGTCCTTAATGTCTCTGATCACTACGCGCACTAATGTCCTTCCACTGCACTTCACTAACACCTAAACACTGATCACTTAACACACTTTCGCGGGACTCGCCTAACCTTGTAGGCGGGTGCTCCCGCGCCTGTAGAGGTGGTTCAACCTGCTCCTTCCGATGTCTCTGTTTAATTTTATTGACTACACAGATTCCTCCCACGACACATAGCACGAATATAATTATGTACAATAATGTGTAATGATGGATGTCGTGATGTGATAAGCTGCTCAAGTTCGCCTGCTCCTTGATATTAGCTATTTGGGAACCCAATTGATCCCATTGGGTTTGATGACTTTCGATGGTAAGATTTAGTGGCAGTGTGGTATTAATTATTGAATTTAGGATAGACCTATGTGGGGCTTCAATTTCGGGATTTATATTAATTTCAATAATAAAATTATTGTGTGCGTAGATGGTAAATAAATTTCCCTTTATGATGCAACCTTCATGTATACTGATAATTCCACTTCCGTGCAGAGTGTCAGTGACAATATCAGATATACATAACAAACGTATCTGACACTGCCCACAACAATGAAATAGCCAGACATTCTGTCGTCGTAATTTGAGCCATGAATCTTCACACGGCGCTTGCTTTGTTTTGCAGACTGATGAGTTGGCACTGTCTGTGAACCTGATATCGCATAGGGAATGTTTTATTTTTAAATCATATACGGGCTTATTTAGTGTGCATAGTTTTTTGTCGGATGATATGTGGATGCATGATTGTAGATCAATATCTGTGAAGAAGATTGCCATGTCCTTTCTCAGATTAAATGCTATGTAAGTGGTAGGTGGAATAATAATGTAAGTTTTATTCGACCTTCTTTGTGGTATACTTAAAATTTGATCCAGTTCATATATTTCGTTACTCAATAATGGGATTTTTACTTGAACGATCAATAATTTATTAATTATTCTAGCTGATATTTTTAGCAATTTATATAGTTCTTTTATTTCAGTCCTTCCCACCGGTAGTGTGAGATCACCACGCAATTGACTGAGGATAATGCTAATTTGATTTGCTAATTGTTCAGGAGATAATAAATGAGGGTCAATGTGACCTTGAGATATATTGATCACTGTATCAAGGAGTGTAGTTTGTATACGTCTCAGATGTGATAAAAGTATGCTTGCTGATAGGCCAGATGATATGATATGTACATCCTCTTGTTGCCTAGATCGATCCAATTGTACTTGTGATGTCATATTATTTAAATACTCTCTAATGAATGAAAATTGTTGATTCATATATTGTTCGTTACGACGTAATATATTGTATTCAGCCTCCAAGATTGAAGTTTGATTTTTATATAATTTTAACAGATGCTCTTCATTTTGTGATATTTTTTCGATATCTTGGTGGTATTGCTCAGCGAATCGCTCGTCCAGTACTCCAAATAAGCTGTTAGCAACATATCCAACTCCATTTATTAGCCCTCTCTTGACTCTATTTGGAGAGTTTTGAAGCAATGTATTGTAATGGCGAATTTCATTTAGTTCGTGATCTAATTGAGGGGCAATATTACGTATATACGATTGTGTAGTTGATGCGTTGTTTAGGTTTCTAATATATTTCAGGTAATGTTCTATTTCAGATACGCCTTGCCAATATGGTGTCATGTTATAATATACGACGAGATTCCATTCATCTCTGATTATTTGGAGATCTGATATTTTATCAAAATATAGACCTTGATCATTGTTTAGTTGAGTGATATTGTACGGCTGGACCTCAAGTTGCATTGTTGGGGTAAACAACATGAACATCATGAGGAGCGCTGTATAGACATAAGTTAAAAATGATTTAGGCTTACGTGTACATTTTGATTTCGTGATATTCTCCCTTTCTGCTTGATTTTTGCTCAATGAAGAAGGTTCATCGGTTACAGGTAAAAGTACTAATTTTGAAATTGGTCGTTTCACCATATTGCTATGTGTTTTTAAAGTTACAACCCTTACATGACCGTCTTTTCCAGGGTGCAACTCTTGTATGCGACCTAATGCCCACCTTCCAGGAGGTAAACTTTCCTCTTTTATTAGGACAACGTCATTGATAGCAAGGTTTCTGCTGACTGCTCTCCATTTAGATCTTGTTTGTAATTGCTGTAGATATTCATCGGACCATCTTTTCCAGAAATGTTTATTCATTGACTGTACCAACTGCCATCGCGTTGTACTCTGCATAATATGTGGTTCCGATTGTGGTCGTGATAATAATGCTCCTCCCACCAGGAAGTGACCTGGTGTTAAATATTCATCATCTGCATTTTCTGATAATACGCAAAGTGGCCTCGAGTTCAAACATGCTTCGATCTGACATAGTAAAGTGGTGAACTCTTCATAGGTCAGCTTCTGTTCACCTATAACACGTTTGAGGTGATATTTCAGGCTACCCACTGCTCTTTCCCATAGGCCCCCTGCACTGGGCCATGCTGGAGCATTGAAATGCCACTGAACTTCCATTTCAGTAACTTTATTGATAAATTCGTGATTGATATAAGATAAGATTTCCTTATATTCTCTTTTTAAACAGCGGTCGGCACCTACAAAGTTGGTCCCATTGTCACTATACATATGCTGTGGGGTTCCACGTCTACTGCAAAACCGACGAAAAGCTGCTAGAAATGCTGGTGTACTGAGATCTGATACGAGCTCCAAATGTATAGCTTTTGTTGAAAGGCAGACAAAAACTGATATATAACCTTTACTAGTCCTTATACCCCTTCCCTTGTTGACCTTCAGTTCTACAAATCCAGTGTAATCTACTCCTGTATGTGTAAAGGGTCTAGAGGGTGTAACTCTAGGCTGAGGTAAGTCTGCCATAATTTGATTCTGTTCATGATGATTATAGCGCCTGCATTTAACACATTTTCTCAGCTGTCGCTTCACTGTTCGTATACCTGATATAATCCAATATTTATTTCTGATATATGATAGGGTAAGTTTTGGACCTCCATGCAAAGTTGCTAGGTGTGCTTGGTGAATAATCAACTCTGTAAGACGACTATTACTACCTAAAATAATTGGGTGCTTTGCTGTGTAACTGAGTATTGAATTATTCAGTCTCCCTCCTACTCTCAAAATTCCATCGGTATCCATAAAGGGGTTTAAATTTCCTAAACTACTTTTAGTTGAAACTAATTGCTTTTTATTTAAATTACTAATATCTTCTAAAAATTGATACGCTTGATATGACTTAATTATTAAATTCATTGACCGCTTCATTTCTTCGAAAGACAATGTGTCTACACGTGTCGTATTCTGCTGACACCGCGCGCGCTCAGTAAAACGCAATACCCATGCTAATATACGAGTAAGTTGTGTTAAAGAGCTATAATCATTTAATAAATTCATTATAAATGATTGCTCATTTTGATATAAGGCTACATTCACACAAGCCTTTTTTATTTCAATATTTGGTGATTGATATTTTTCTTTTACCATACTGTTAGGGTTAAATCTTAATAACCACCTTGGACCTTCCCACCACAGACGACAATTTTCCAGATGAGATGATGTCATTCCCCTGGTTGCACAATCCGCAGGATTTTCATCTGTTTTAACGTGATGCCATTGTGATGGAGGTATAATATCAGTAGCTTGCTGAACTCTATTTGCAACAAACTCCTTCCATCTTGATTTGTCACCCTGTAGCCAACCCAAAACAATCATAGAGTCAGTCCAAGCATAAATTTGAACATTTTTATACGTTAATGATTTGACTACTTTATGTATAAGTTGCGATAATAAAACTGTACCACACAATTCTAGTCTCGATAATGATACTTTTTTGTTCAGTGGTGATAATTTTGTTTTTGCCGCTACTAGCGTTGATGTGAAATTGCCCTTACAGTCTGTGCTGACAATATACACAGCACAAGCGTATGCTTTTTCTGATGCATCGCTAAATCCGTGTAATTGTATATTGTTATTATTTTGACCCAGATACCTTTTAATAGTGAATTTATTTATCGTTTTAAAGTCGTTTTCTAATTGATTCCAATCTTGTATGATATCATATGGTAACTGAGTATCCCATGACAACCCTGTGGCCCACACTCTCTGAAAGATTAATTTTGCTCTAATAGATACTGGTGATAGCCAGCCTAGGGGGTCAAATAATTTTGCTATTGATGATAATAAATGTCTTTTTGTGTATGATTTGCTATTTGATTCATATGATATGTTTTGATATAAGAATGAGTCACCTGATGGACTCCACTGTAATCCAAGTGTTTTTCTACTCTTTTTACATTTGAATTCGTATGGTGAGTCGAGCATTTCTGGCGACAAGTCTTCTACGAGTCTTGTGTCGTTACTGGACCACTTGCGAATGTTCATGCCTGCGCCCCTCAGTATTGATATGATCTGTCTTTGTAGTTCTTTTGTTTGTTCAAGAGAGTCTGCACCGCCCAATAAATCGTCCATATAAAATGATTGTTCTAATGCTGATGCTGCTAAGGGATATATATCGCCGTCATCTTGTGCTAACTGCCTGAGTGTTCTCATGGCTAAATATGGCGCGGCCTTGGTGCCGTAAGTGACTGTCGTTAAATGATATGTTTGTAGTGGTTCAATCTCTGAACTCCTCCATATAATTGATTGTAGTATCTGATCTGATTTTCGAACCATGATTTGGCGAAACATTTTCTCAATGTCAGCCGTGATAACATATTTATATTGCCTCCATTTTATGATCAGCCCTTGAATGTCATGTTGTAAATTAGGACCACACTCCATTAAGTCGTTTAAGCTATAACCAGATGATGTTTTAGAAGAGGCATTAAACACAACTCGAAGTTTTGTGGTAGTGGAATCTAATTTAGTTACACCATGATGCGGCATGTAGAATAAGGGTTGTTCAGTGCTATTGGTTTTACGCATATGGCCTAGATCTTTATACTCGTCCATGAATCCTTTATATCCGACGAAAAATGATGTATTCTTTGTTAATTTATGCTCTAATTGCTTAAACTGTGCTATAGCTCGTTCCTTTGATTTACCAATATGTTGCTCAAATCCTGGTTTCATTGGTAGCGCAACTTCATATTTCCCATCTTCTAAACGTTTTGTTGTGTCCATGTAGATGTTTTCACAACGTTGCTCTCCCTCTGATAGTGGTGATAAACTGCTTGTGATATCTTCTATTTCCCAGTACTGAGATATCTCACTTAGGTCGTTGATCACAACGTGACAATTAAATGTTTTTATTCCCACGCGACCTGAGACTATCCAGCCCAGTTCTGTTCGCTGTGCTATAGGTTCATCCCTATGTCCTTTTATCAAACCGTCTAAAATTATCTCCGAATATATATTGGTATTTAATAAAATGTCTATGTTGCTTGAAGTGTTATAATCAGGGTCTGCTAAAGGTAAATTTTTAAGTGATGAAAATTACTTATATCGAATGATGTAGTAGGCAGATTGCGAACTATTTTTCTCGGCATAATTAGTGCTTCGGCAACAAACTCATAGTCGTTACGTAACGATTTGCAGTCCAGTAGAACTTTTCCCCTGCTTTGATTTGGTGATTCTCCTATACCAGCAACGGAAGCGTTCAAATGTTCACGAGGCAATCCTAACAGTTGTACGGCACTTTCCGTTATCATAGTAACCTGCGAACCTTGGTCTAATAAGGCCCGTAGAGTTACATACGACCCATCGCTTGATAATACCTGCATTTGTATAGTTGTTAATAACATTTCATCATTATTTGCTACATAATTAGCGCTATATCGTTTGTCAGCTGATTTTGCAAAATTTTTATTATTCATTTGTGGTGACCTCTTTATCTGAAACGCGTCGTGGAGCATCGTATTATGCTCGCCGTTGCATTCCTTACATCGCTTTGTTGAAAAACAATTAGTGTCATGTTTGTATAGACAATTTGGACATATATTAAGTTTAGTCACTGTCGCCAATTTTGATTTTGGTGACAGGTCAATGAACTGATTACATTTAAATAAATCATGGTCTTGATTGCATTGTGGACATTTATATGTCTTCGTAGTTACTGCTTGAAAGAATGGTTTTTGATATGGTTTATCTATTTTATTACGGCCTGTATTATTATGAGAATAATTATTTATGCTAGGTCTCCCAGTGCTCATAAATCTAAATGAATTTGATGATGATGGTTTGCTTATGTGGTGCTGTGACACCTTTTCAGTTGTCACTACCCTTTCCTTCCTGCTTATGGGTTCGAGAGCTGTAAATTTACTCTCTAGGAATCCCATAAATTCGTCTAAAGCTGGCAGACTCCTGGGATCCTTACGAGCTTCCATATAGGCAGCATACGTTAAATGATCTAATTTTTTTGATAATATATGGACTAATAATGGGTCCCAGGTTGTTGTATCAATGCCAAGATTGTGAATGGCATGGATACATTCCATGCTAACGTCGTGCAGCTTTTTAATATCGAATGACGTTTGTTTGCTTATATTGGCTTGATTTAATAATATCTCAATATGCTTTGTGAATAGAATTTGTGGGTTATTATAGCGGTGCGTTAAGATTTCCCACGCGGTGTCATAATTATCTGAGGAGATGGTGAGATGGTGAATGAGACGTTCAGCTTCTCCTTTTATTTTACCCTTGAGGTGCTGCATTTTTTGTGATTTTGACAATGTGTTATTATTATGAATGGCCTCATAAAATAGGTCATGAAAAGTAGGCCAATGGGTGTATTGACCTGTGAAGGTTGGTATCTCCAGCTGTGGTGTTGAATTGTTTAAGTGAGCTGCTGAACTTAGTTTTTTATTTAATCTCCGCTTTATAGTTCTGTATGATGTTTCATAGCTCGCGAACTCTGTATCATAGTCTACATCTTCTCCTTGCAAAATGTTGTCTATTTGAAGATGTAAATTTTCGATAGTACTCCACCGTGATTGTATACTACTAAGCTCATCCTCCAACTCCCATTTTTCATCTATGCTATCCAAATTTACGCTCAATAAAAGACGATTAAAAGCCCTAAAATTTGTTCTTTGTAAAGTTAGTAATTCGTCTGCCTTTTGGTTACGCTGAGTGCCCTTATCTTCTTTATTAAAAGAAATTAATTTTGATATTATGTCTTGGAAAACATCTTTCGTTTTTTGATAAATGTTATCCCGAAAATACTGCGCAGATTTATCCTCGTATGAAGATAACTCTACGTGATTCTGTTCGAACTCTCCCCACAAGTTATTTAAGGTTTCTATCCTATTTTTTAGATAATCCGATGTTTTTCTAGAGGATGAGTCCTTATTAAAATTTATTCTTATTTTATTTATTGATTCAAATATGTCAGCCTGACGCTTGATTAGCTCCATCTTATATTTTAATAGCTAATAATTAAAGGAACAGTCTTACTTGATCTGCTTCTCACTCTGCTGTTGATGATGATGTTCTGCTATGCTGCTGATGATGCTCTGCTCTGATGCTGATGATGCTCTGCTCTGATGCTGATGATGCGATGTCTGTGAACCGTGCTCTCGGCCCACGTGACACCACTTACAGGATTCCGCGATTGTCACTTTTTAAAGTTCTTCAACGCGAGATCCCGCCTTCGACCGAACAGGAGTAAGGTCAAAGACTCAAAGGACCAAAGAATGTGGGGGTTTAAGCCCACGGTTCCGTGATAATGCTATTGATTGATTGATGAGGGGTTTTTGTTAAATAAAACTGCCTTGGTTGAATGCTACTCGAACACTGATTTTTATTACTAAAATAAATATAATGAGGTGAAATGTATAGAAGTGAAATTGCATGTATAGACAATTGTGTATTGCACAGTAAGCAGGCGTGTGCGGTTGCCCGTACAGTCACTCTAAAAACAAAAATAGTTTTGTGTTTTGTATTTCAAATACTAAATGCAAAGAAGGTATTTTCAAAATACTTTTTCAAAATAAAGTACCAGTTGAATTTTTGTCCAAAACTCAGATATTTTATTTATTTTAGGTATATCAATCATTACATAGTGTAGTATAAAACAAACTCGCTGTCGCATCTAACAGTACATAAACAAAGAAAGAAGACTTTTTGGCTCTGATACCGTAACGGCCTATCAATTATGAATTTATTATACCTAATCTAGATATTTTATATTCGCAATGCTACATACATTGTAATATCCGCCTCCATTCATTGTAACGGTGGAGGGACTAAATAGTTGAATAAAACTGAATAAGCAGTTGCTCCACTCTATAGGTACTGCGTCGTCGTCGTATGCTGTTCATTTTTTCACTCGTTTTGGCGCCAAGAGAGGGTCACATAGTCGTGGTCAAGTTAAGAACTTATAATTTAATTTTGATAACAATAGATACAAGTAAAAAGTAGGTATTATATTAATGTACGTAAGTACTGTACTTAAAAATATTTATTCTTTATTGTACATTTGAAAAACTTAACACTTAAGGACTAGTACATATACACGTACATACTGCCATTTTCTCTTAAAGACATCCAGAAAAGCACTATTTATCAAATACGCGGGGTGCCGACTTTGACCTTATAACAGCTGATTCGCGCGTAACGAATTACATTGCTACTTTTTGGTATTTTATAGTGGATATATCACTACAAAATATTATTATTTCTTTAGATTATGGCATAATAACATTGTTTACATGATTTTAAGGGAAACATACGATAAAAAAAATTCCCGTAAAATGTAAAAGATAAAAAATGGTTATTTTTGGTTATCCTTAAGAGATAGACATATACCATCACGGACTTTTTTGTTGACCTTATTTTGATACATCTCAAAGCACTAGACAATACGCATTTTCATTAAACAGTATTGTATTTTTTTATTTCTTTAACTTTAATGCACAAAAAAATTTGTACATGTGGCGGACTTAATATTTTGCCGCGTTATTTACCAGGCAACCATGAGTGGTGCAGCGAAAGATTAGTGGCGGTGCACTAATATAAATAAGAAATGTCAAAAAAAGATTTATAAAGACAATAAAGATAAGCAAAATATACATTTCTATAAAAAAATAACAATATACATACATAAATATAACCCATAAATGTATAAATATTATATATAAGTAAATACATAATGATCCGATAATCAAATTATAAGTACAGTCTCAAATTGAAAGTAAGAAAAACAGAAAATATATAGAGAACTATAGGGATATAACAGAAAGATGTGAAAAAAGGAGAAGGACAGTAAAAAAGTTACAAATTTAAATAATGTTGCCGCAATTTCTGTTTAAATGAATTTATTACATTATTATATATATTAGACATACGACTAGCCTTATGACTGTTACTTTTTTTAAATCTATACATCTATACATGTAAATAAAATTGGAGTGTCTGTTTGTAATATTGAAATAACCGTTTTTTACTACTTGCATATGAATATAAATACGGTACATACACCAAAATAACATATTTTACAAGTTTTGTCTGTCTGTCTGTCTGTTTGTTCCGGCTAATCTCTGAAATAGCTGGACCGATTTTGACGGGACTTTTTTTGGCAAGTAGCTGATGTAATAAGGAGTAACTTACGCTACTGTTATTTTAGAAAAATAAAATAAAATTTCACGCGGACGAAGTCGCTGGGGCCAGCTAGTCTATAGATATACCGAGATTTAATGTTTAAGTTACTATTATGTTGTTGACAAAATTTTACTGTAATGTTACTATTACGTTATCCTACACAATTTGTATTATTTTGGATGAATAAATAAATAAATAAATAATAATCTATACATCTATACATATAAATAAAATTGGAGTGTCTGTTTGTAATATAGAAAAAACCGTTTTTTACTACATGCATATGAATATATATAAGGTACATATACCAAAATAACAATTTTTATAATTTTTGTCTGTCTGTCTGTCGGTCTGTTTGTTCCGGCTAATCTCTGAAATGGCTGGACCGATTTTGACGGTACTTTTTTTGGCAGGTAGCTGATTTATAAGGAGTAACTTAGGTTACATTTATTTTAGAAAAATAAAGTTAAATTCCACGCGGACGAAGTCGCGGGAACAGCTTGTTTTTAATAAAAACGGTTTATTCGATAGAAAAAACATCTTTTTTGTGGTACTTGAGGATGTTGAAGCCTGTTGTTTGAAATATTGAAATAATAGTTTTTGACTACGAGCATATGAATATAAATACGGTACATATACTAAAATTTATTTTTTTACAATTTTTGTCTGTCTGTCTGTCTGTTTGTTCCGGCTAATCTCTGAAATGGCTGGACCGATTTTGATGGGACCTTTTTTGACAGGTAGCTGATGTAATAAGGAGTAACTTAGGCGACTTTTATTTTAGAAAAATAAAGTTAAAAACCACGCGGACGAAGTCGCGGTAATAGCTAGTGTATAATATATTAGAGATACCTACGTGTTTTTTTTTATTGATGACTAGCTGTACACGGGATTTCGTCCGTGTTGAATTTAACTTTATTTTTCTAAAATATAAGAAGTTAAATTCCACGCGGACGAAGTCGCGTGTAAAGCTAGTTGTCGGTAGTCTAGCGATTTAGCTAGCACACCGCTTTGATTCCTGCTTGGTGGTCGAGGGTTCGATTCCTCGCACGCTGCAAACATTTGTATTCATGAGTATGATTGTTTGTAACGGTCTGGGTGTTTTCTATGTATAGATAATATATACGAAATTTACGGAAAAAAATCTTTGTATTTATATCAGTTGTCTGGTACCCATAACACAATGTTCAGCTAGCTTAACTTGGGTCTAGATGAAGCTGTGTGAATTGTCCTGAGATTACTATTATTACTATAATAAATCTTTTCAAATCAGCCGATGTTTATTTTTGCCATAATACGTGCTGTTACCATGTGATAATATTACGTACTTACTGTTTGATAATGTGATAATATTACGTACTTATTACTGTTTTAAATGTGATGCATTCATTATTTATATTTCCTTTAAATTAAAGACAAGTGTATATATATATATTACGCGCACTTAGTTGCACACTTATGTTGATCCATCCACGACCCGTAGATACATTTGCTGACTCCACTGTCTCTCTCTTTCTACCACTATAACGGTATCGTGGCGGAACGGCAACATGTTGCCGTTCCGCGTTCCCGCGTGTTCCCTAGATAAAGTATTCGTCGATAGTACCTGTACTCGATATATATTTTTTCAACAATTTCCTGCAATAGTGACTCCGTATCAGCAAATTTTTTTAAATGCACAAAAACTTTTTGGCTCTGAATATATTTAAAAAATCGTTTACTTGTGTGTTGATGAATTTATATACTAGTACATGAAGTACCTAAAATACTTGTTTTGATCCGAATAGGTAGCGATATTATGAATTTATTATACGTAATCTAAAGATTTTGACGAAATAAGAGTAATTAGTTATCTGTTAACCTTGACTTCATGCTGGCACCAGTATTATCAGATGATGAACATACTCTTCGAAAACTTACAGCAGAAATATCGTGTTTGGACTCATTAGATTGGTCTCGATGAATAGAGTTTAAAGAACTTAAAATAAATGGTAAATTAGAAATAACGTATAAAAATACCCTACGCAAAATTCAACCACTTTAAAACTTAATAATGATAATTAGGAAAAGAGCAAAGCTATAAGTGCACTGAAAGTAATTGATGGCTTCCACACAATATTTTCAGTACTAAACAACTCTGTTTGTTCAGTAAAAGTGTAAATATACTGGTAACCTTAATCATATTTTATATGCAAACATTACATATGCGAACCCTAAAGTTTTATTTCAGAATGGCCAGTAGTTTTCAAGAAATGTCTTTGAAATTGTACGTGTAACTTATATATATATACTAGTTTTTTCACCACAGCACACAACACCAAAATGGCCTAGTTAGTAGTGTGCCTGTGTACCGATTTATCACACAGATACTCCGAGTTCGAATCCTACACTTTTTTTTATTATTATTATTTTTTTTTTATTTTAATATTTTAATAATTAATTTAATTTATACGATTATTAATTTATAATAAAAATGTAGTTAAGTATTAAATTAATTTTACTAGTTAGGAGTGTACCTGTGTACCAACTTACCACACAGACACCCCGGGTTCGATTCCCACCATTGACTATTGTTATTTACTTCTTTTTGTTTTTTTTTAATTTAATATTTTAATAATTACATTAATTTATACGAGAAAAACGTAGTTAAGTATTTAATTAATTTTACTAGTTAGGAGTGTACCTGTGTACCAACTTACCACACAGACACCCCGGGTTCGATTCCCACCATTGACTTTATTTTGTTTTTTTTAAAGTAATATTTAAAATTAACTATTTTAATAATTAAATGAATTTAATCGATAAAAACGTTATTAAGTATTAAATAAATTTTAAGTGACATTAACTATTATAGTATGCACAAAAAATATTTTGTAATAATAAAGAAAATACATTTGAAATGTTGTTGTGTTAATTATTTATAAGATCTTACTATAATTGTTAGCTGCTTTACAATTTAGAAAGTATAATAGTTAATGTAAATTAAAATTAATTTAATACTGGACAACTTTTTGTTCGATTAAATTCATTTAATTATTAAAATAGTTAATTTAAAATATAAAATAAAGTCAAAAAAAAAAAAAAAAATAAAAAAAATTCTATGGCGGGAATCGAACCTTGAGCGTCCGTTTGGTAAGTTGATTTGAAATTCAAAGGCTTATTTCTTCGAAATTACTGGTCATTTTGAAATAATACTTAGGGTTCGCATACCCTTATCGGAAACTACTACTACACGGAGTGTCGTCAAAATAAAATATCTAGGTTAGGTATAATAAATTCATAATTAATAGACCGTTACGGTATCTGTATATATTCGGATCAAAACAAGTACTATGAAATAAGAACGAGTATATAAATTGATTAACACAAGTAATTGATTTTTGAAATATATTCAGAGCCAAAAAGTCTTCTTTCTTTATTTAGGTACTTGTTAGATGCGACAGCGACTTTGTTTTATACTATTCTATGTAATGATTGATATACCTAAAATAAATAAAATATCTGAGGTTTGGACAAAAACTCAAAAGGTAATTTTTTTTGTAAAAGTATTTTGAAAATACCTATTTTGCTTTTAGTGTTATAGTACTTTAAGTGTTATATTTTAAGTAACAATGTTTAATTATAATTAATACTACTGCACCAACACTCCGATCGTGCAAAAAATTTAGCTGTTTCATTATTTTTTAGTTCAATTAGTAGTCTACCTAAATCCTGGGCTAAGGGGGGGGAGAGTCATGACCCCCCATGACTCCCAAGACCTCCATGACGCTCCCCCCTGGATCCGCCGTTGCGTCTTCTCTTCATTCGCTCAGTAACGTTGTTACAAAAGAAAAGATTCCCGTCCAAAAAATAATAAGTATTGAGGTTTGATCTGGAGTCCAGACTGATTTCTATAAATATTTAGATTAGATAGACTATTATTCTTGAAATACTAGCTAGACATTATTAAGTTACTGTAGCCATAATGTAGTAGCCCAAACGTACCAATGAGGAAGCCCTTGGCAAATGCTGCACCCTGATTGGCCCGTTTGAATTGGATCAAGAAGTGGTCGTATGCCAAAAAGGTGGATTTGTATAAAATCGTGTATAAATCGCTTAATTATTATTATTACTCGTCGTGACAGTTGTGGCTCAAAACGGATCAACATTTATATATGGTCAGCTGGCATTAGATCAACAAAAGGCCTCCGGATCAACAAGTGAAAATGGATCAACAAAAAACTACCTATACGGCACGTCTGAGCCACAAAGTGCCCAAGGGGATATTTATATATATATATATAGATATCAACTGTAAGTCGAACTTTTATTTTATATCTACACTAATCAGAAACCCCCAAACTGGTGACCCCGTATTTAAACATGAATAAAGAATTTCAAGACGCACAAGAAGGCACACAATATGGCGCTGTGGAACGCGGAGAGCGCAGTTGTCACTTCTGACGAGAATATTGACGGACGAGAATTTTCCCGTGCAAGTCGCGACGGAGCGGAGGTTTATAAAGTATCCGTCCGTGTACCACCATTCTGGCCCGAAGAACCGGAAATATGGTTCGCTCAGGTGGAGGGACAATTTTCAATTTCCGGCAGTACCAACGACGCTACAAAATTCAATTATGTCATCAGCCAGTTAGACAATAAATATTCTAGAGAGGTGAAGGATATTATTATAAGTCCTCCCACGACGCAGAAATATGACAAGCTCAAGGCTGAGCTCATCAAGAGGCTGACGGCATCAAATGAAAATAAGCTGAAGCAGTTGTTGATGCATGAGGAGCTAGGAGATCGGAAGCCCTCCCAATTTCTTCGCCATTTAAAGGGACTGGCTGGTATTGACGTTCCGGACGACTTCCTAAAGACCATATGGATCAGTCGTCTCCCACATGGTGTCCAGACGGTGTTGGCGGGACAGCCGGCCACTACTCACGTGGATGACTTGGCAGATTTGGCAGACCGGGTAAACGACCTCACTGTAGTGTCGCCCAGGGTCGCTTCTATGAACCAGGCCTCCTCTAATACGGAGCTCAGTGACCTTAGAAGGGAAGTCGCGGAGCTTCGTAGGCAAATGCAGTCGCTGACGACTAATAGAGGCATTCCGCAACAGCACCAGCAACGACCATCTCGACGTACCACGCGCAGTAGATCTCGGTCAAAATCGCGGTCACAGTCTAATTACCGCAAATTCTCCACTGTATCCACCCCTGTGACTTTAAAATGGCGGGAAACTCCATAGGCAGTCGGTAATGGCGGCTGACGATTGCCAATCCTCTACTACTGGTCGCCGTTTCGTTACCGACCGATCTTCGAAGTTACAGTTCCTGGTCGACACTGGTAGCGACCTCTGTGTCTTCCCCCGGTCGGCGCTGCGTGACCGTCGTGCCCCTACTAACTTCGAGTTGTGTGCAGCTAATGGCTCAACTATATCAACATACGGTTATGTACATTTAACTTTAAATTTTGGTATGCATAGAGACTGTAGTTGGCGCTTCGTAGTTGCTGATGTAACCAAACCTATTATAGGAGTAGATTTGTTAAAATTTTATAATTTAATAGTAGATTGCCGCAATAAAAAGCTGATAGATAATACATCTATATTTTCTGTTGCCACATCTGTAGATTGTAAAAATGTTCACTCTGTAAAGGTCTTGACTGGTGATTCTCGTTATCATAAAATTCTTGATGAGTTTCCGGATATCACTAGACCAGCTGGTACACATCACGCAATACCACACAACACCGTCCATCATATCCGCACGATACCAGGCCCTCCAGTATCTAGCTCACCCCGTCGCCTAGCCCCCGATAAACTTAAAATAGCGCGACAGGAATTTCAGTCGATGATCACCAGCGGCACAGCCCGGCCTTCGGAGAGCCCCTGGTCATCGCCTCTGCACCTAGCGCCAAAGAAGGACAACGGTTGGCGTCCATGCGGGGATTACAGGTTGCTTAACGCTCGTACAGTGCCTGACAGGTATCCGATTAAGCATATTCACGACTTTTCACACAGCATTTCAGGCTGTAAAGTCTTCAGTACGCTGGATCTCGTGAAGGCATACAATCAGATACCTGTCAGTCCTGACAATATATCGAAGACAGCAATAACTACGCCATTCGGGTTATTCGAATTTCCCTTCATGACCTTTGGTCTTAGGAATTCGTGGCAAACCTTTCAAAGATTTGTCGATGAGATGACCCGAGGCCTCGATTTCGTATATTGCTATCTCGACGCCTTTCTAATCTTCTCTAAGAGCGAGACACAGCATGAGGATCACCTCCGTAAGGTATTCATGAGGCTAAAAGACTATGGCATGCTGGTTAATACGTCCAAGTGTGTCTTCGGGGCTAAAGAGGTAACCTTTCTAGGCTACAATATCTCTGAGCATGGCACCAAACCACTGGACTCCAAAGTGCAGGCCATAAGGGACTTTCCTACCCCCACCAACGTACGTCAGTTAAGGAGATTTTTGGGCATGCTCAACTTTTATAGGAGATTTATTCCTCAAGCTGCCCAAACTCAAGCTCCTTTAAACGCGTTGCTGACTGGGGCTGTAAAAGGATCACACCCAATCAATTTATCAGGTGACACCCTATCGGCATTTGAGTCCTGTAAGGATGGACTCTCTAACGCAGCTTTGTTAGCCCACCCAGACTGCAGTGCTAAGTTAGCATTGGTGACGGACGCATCCGATAAGGCTTTGGGTGCTGTCTTACAGCAGTATAAAAACGATCTGTGGGAACCTTTAGCTTTCTTCTCCCGCAAGTTAACCACTTTCCAAGAAAAATATTCCCCCTATGATCGTGAGTTACTGGCTATTTATGAAGCTATAAAGTATTTCCGTCACATGCTCGAAGCCAGGCACTTTATTGTTTATACCGACCACAAGCCGATCAGTTTCGCATTCCACGAAAGGAAGACAAACTGCTCGCCTAGGCAGTATAGGCACCTGGACTTCATCTCTCAATTCACCACCGACATTCGGCACATATCCGGCAAGGATAATGTCGTCGCGGATACTCTGTCGCGTATTGATGAATTGAGCAGTCCAGTAGATCTCGACCTCTTAGCCCAAAGTCAAGTCACCGATGCTGAGTTAGCAAAACTCATCGAGGAAGGATCATCTTTATACCTCGAAAAACTACATATACCTGGAAGTCACTTACTCTTGTACTGCGACGTCAGTACAGCGACATCCAGGCCTTTTGCAACACAACCCTTCAGAAAGCAAGTCTTTAATCGCCTGCATTCCCTTAGCCACCCTGGACAAGAAGCTTCCGCCAAATTAATAGCGGAACGGTTCGTTTGGCCAGGTGTTAGGAAAGATTGTAGGGACTGGGCACGCGTCTGCATTTCGTGCCAACGTGTAAAAATTAATCGGCACGTCAATTCCCCTCTTGCCAACTTTAAATTACCACGGGCGCGATTCACTCAGATTCATATTGATCTGGTGGGTCCGCTGCCAGTCTCGCAAGGCTATCGGTATTGTCTTACTGGCGTAGATCGTTTCACACGATGGCCGGAAGCAGTACCGATACAAGACATTACTGCGGAGACTGTGGCGAAAACCTTATTGTCAGCGTGGATTGCTCGTTTCGGTTGCCCATTAGTCATTACAACCGACCGTGGACGGCAATTTGAATCAGCTCTGTTCGATAGTCTGTCCAAAATGACTGGTTTTGAGCATAAACGGACGACCGCATACCATCCACAATGCAACGGTCTCGTGGAGCGCTTCCACAGGCAACTCAAGGCGGCAATAGTATGTCACGCTAATGACCAGTGGACAGAATCCTTGCCGTGGGTCTTGCTCGGTGTAAGAACCGCATTTAAGGACGAGTTACAGGCTTCGTCGGCAGAATTAGTATACGGCGAGCCGTTAAGACTACCTGGCGAATTTTTTGAGGCCACAGTACCCGGAACCACTGATATATCAGAATTTTCCGCTCGCCTTAGAAAATTTGCTGAAAACATACGTCCGGTACCCGCTTCGCGGCACTGCACCACAAAATGTTTCATCCACAAGGAATTAACCACCAGTGATCACGTCTTCCTACGTGAGGACGCATCACGTGGTTCACTCCAACCCGCTTACTCCGGCCCACATAGGGTCCTAACTAGAGGAGATAAAGTTTTTAAAATACTCCACAAAAATAAGGAAGTCACGGTTTCTATAGACCGATTAAAACCGGCTTTCATTCTTAGAGAACAAGATGAGGAACCCCAGCCTGAAGTTCACAAAGACCGTATCACTCGCTCTGGGCGGCGTGTGAAGTTTACAAATTTTTATCGCCCCTGACGGTCTCTGGTGGGGGGTGGTGTAGGCGATTCCCACACATAAATACACAGCTTCATAAATTTATTTACAGTTATTTACAAATATTTATTACATACAATTATTTAATAATAATAACCTTAATTATATACAATATACATATACTTATACATAAATATATACGTAATATTTATTTACACTTTATCAATATTAAACCGTACCGGTTCGTCTAGTACAATTGCAGCGTGCAGTGGAAACGTTCAATAAGAGGTTGACGTCACAACTATTTTGTTCGCTATGTAGGTAGTCAGCGCGCCGAGGAACCGGCCAACAGCGCGAGCGCACATTCAATTCGATATTACCAAACCAGTCGAGAACTATCTATGACGCGGAACGCTCGCTACTCGCTTGATAAATCGGCCGTACTGTAATTGATCTGCTTATTCTCATTTATATCACCTTATTCATTAGTGCTTATATTCATTCTGTGCTTATTTCTTTACTGTGCTTGTGACTTTCTTCTCCTTCTACTGTATATACTTTCTTCCTATCTAAGTGTAACTGTGTTTACGTTTTGGGACAATATATATATATATATATATATATATATATTATGGGACACAGTCACCTAGATACATCAAAATAATAATTGCATTTAATAATGTCTAGTAAGACAAATTCAATATTGTCTACTAGGCACTGCTGTATCTAAACTGTGTCACCCCACCTTACATTTTCCTACTTTTATTTAGTATATAAGATCATTATTTCTATGTACACATTGTCAGTTTATTATCATCTGTAATATACATCGTCTCGACCAGCAACATCTTATTATTTACCCGCAACAGTGGTGATCTGCCCGACGTGATCTGGCCGACGTGGTCGAGACGATACCTGGGAAAACGACGAGATCAAACAAGAGATCTCTGTCTGACGGCATCCTGCGCACCACCAACGATTGCACATTTCCACCGGCTTCCCAGAAGCGGGTCTCACCGGCGCGGAAATTCAAGAGGCATAAAAGTCGTTGGCAATACTGCACAACAAGGATCCTGCCGTGCTACTGACCCCCAGTAAACACAACTGCCTGCTGGATATAATCTCTGGACGAAAAATTGAAACTGGAAAAATAAAGCAAAAATGCTGTCTACAAAAGTACAGCCAACAGTCACCGCCGACGTCATTGCACACCTGTCGTCACTAATTGCGACACTGCGATCAGAAATTGCTGATATACGCGAAAAGCGCTCGCCACACACAAACAGACGCAGCAACTACCGATCTAGGTCAAATTCGCACCTACGGTCATTGCATAGTCAGAAAAATGACTATTATTTATATTATATCATCGCAAATATAAAGAAAAGGCATACAAATGTGACATGCCGCGCTCCTATAGACAACCGTCGGAAAACTAGATTCGACACAGAATAAGACGGAACGTTCTGTGCTGTTCATCCGTCTAACCGCCTAGCTATAACCGACTCTAACAGTGGCTATAGAATTTTGGTGGACACCGAAAGCAAAAATCTCGGTGAATAAAAAACAAGCACAGACCAAAGAGAGCGCTAGCGAAATCAAATTATTCGCCGCAAACAATTAATATGAGCAAATGCGAGTTCTTCACAAATGAGTTAGATTTTCTTGGTTATCATATAACGAGCCAAGGGATGAAACCAACGCAAGAAAAATGGCAAGCAATCGACGAGTACCCTAAACCCACGACAGTCGAAGATTTACGTCATTATTTGGGTATAATGAATTTTTATTGTTACTAAAGTGGATAACGTCTTAAATTTTACAGTTAACTTTTATAATTTTTTTTGTGTGTAATATATATATATATATTTTCTCTCAAGGGGGGAATATCTATGGGACACAGTCACCTAGATACATCAAAATAATAATTGCATTTAATAATGTCTAATAGTAAGACAAATTCAATATTGTCTACTAGGCACTGCTGTATCTAAACTGTGTCACCCCACCTTACATTTTCCTACTTTTATTTAGTATATAAGATCATTATTTCTATGTACACATTGTCAGTTTATTATCATCTGTAATATACATCGTCTCGACCAGCAACATCTTATTATTCACCCGCAACATATATCAACTGTAAGTCGAACATTTATTTTATATCTACACTAATCAGAAACCCCCAAATCTATTAATAATTCAACTACTTGCCGACGGTAAATATTTCTCTTACTTACTTCATCTATTAATTACTTATTTTAAATATTTTATTACTCACACTGAATAACTAGCTGTGTAGTGCTTATTAGATGAATTCTGGGAGGTTCCCAGAAGTAGTGAAGGTGAGTGTTAATGCATTCTAAAAGGGCCCCTTAAACCTACACACGAGTCACAAGTCTCGGGCACCACTTGTGGTTCTCTCCCTGAATCATCAGTGGCCGAGATGAAGGCTAAATCGTCATCATAACTAGTGGGTTTAATAAACATGTACATATAAAAGTATAATTACTAATTAAGCCGGTATCATAATAAGACTATATTGTTTTCTTATTTAATAAAACTACAATGTAATAATATATAAAATAACTATAAATAAGACATGAGATCTTAACATCTCCAGTCATTTCTATCAATCACCCATTGGGTAATCGGAGATTCATATGAACGATCAATTATCAGAATTAATATATAATTTTGAATATATTTGAATACATGACCAACCATATATGTAATAATAGTATTACATTTTTATTCTACAATCAATTCCTATGGAACTTCTGTTCTTTAATAATTAATATATTTATTATTATTCTCCTTGTTCCAGTCAATTCAACAAAATAAAGTTATTTTAAGGTCTTTGGCCTTAATAACGAATACTAATTACTTGAGCGTGAATGCTCAGCTTAATAATATTAGGACTTTTAGTCCTGTAATTTATATATATACATACATATATAAATATAAATACATACACATAATTACATTCATGGACTTCGGTCCTCAATGAAAATATATTTTATGACTTATACATCCATCTTATGGTTAATCATTTTCTCAATTACCAGGCCTTGGCTTTTATATGTAGGACTCCGGTCCTCTATCATATCGACTATCCACCTAGTGGTTGTCCATGCATTACAATAATCCAGGTCACAGACCTCTAACTCTATTATTTGTCTTGCGTTGTGAGGATAGCCGCTTGGGTTTTATATAAAATAATAAAGATGGACGACGACGATTGTATGTTCTTTATTCGAGCACCGGAAACGGACGACAACATTAGGAAAATAATCTAAGCACAGAGTACAACATAATAAAATAACTTTTTCTAAATATTAAGTATTTGGATACTCTAACATCTTCCCTTTTTTAAAAAAAAACTTTTATTTATTACAGTATTAATATTTTGTCTTTTGAGTATGCAATTTACAAATTAAACTTTTATATAGTGACATTTGATAACAAATTTGTATAAACGAAACGCAATCAACGTTCGACTGACGTTTACTGACAGATGATTACAGTTTACTACATGACTGCTTGACTGACAATTGACTGATTAACTGAAAAATCAAAACATTTGTTATCAATGTTTACAAAGATATATTTTACATTACAAGTTACAAAAAATTAATAAATTGAAGACACGTTTTATATTATACAAGACATTAAAATAATTATTCATCATCGAATCTACAAGGTTTCCTGATTCTTCGACCAAAAGATGAGGATTTGACATTTTCTTGTGTTGACGAATTGTTAAGTGTATTTTGTATAACTACTAATATTCTTATTATTTTGCAGGTTTGGAGCTCGTGATGGAGTTGTTAGACTGGACACATCATTTGGAGTAAAACCTCTAGTTTGTTGGTTATATGCGTCAGGTCATTGTTAACTATAGTAATTGCGTCATTAAGTTTGTCTTGTGAAGCCTGATAATATATTTGAAGATCGTCTGCATATAGATGGTAGGAAGAAGTCAGTAATTTAGAGATTGAGTTTATAAAGACTGCAAAAATTAGACGAGATAAAACGCCACCTTGAGGAACGCCGGCAAACGAATCACACCAAGATGAGAAGGTATCATCTATGTGAATCCTCTGCCGACGCCCATATAAATAATTGCGAAACCATTCAACCACAGATGGAGATATGTTAAGAGAGCGCAGTAATTCCACAAGAATATCAAAATCTATGGTATTGAATGCGTTACTGAAATCAAGCAGGGTAAGGACAGTTAACTGGTTATTTTACATACCCGACCTGATATCATCAGTGATTTTTATGAGTGCAGTTGTTGTACTATGACCAGGACGGAAACCAGACTGAAAAGGGTTCATTAGGTTATTTTTGGTAAGGAAGAGGGATAACTGGTTGTGGATTAAACGTTCGAGGACTTTAGAGAGGAAGGGCAGAATACAGATGGGACGAAATTCGGAATAGGTTGTAGGATTGGACTTTTTGGGAAGAGGGATTATTTGTGCATCTTTCCAAAGTTTAGGATAGCCACTAGTTAATACGGATTGATTAAGGATATGACTAATAATTGGTAAAATTTCATCGAGGATGGGAAGAATCATATTGCGACTGATGCCATCAACGCCAACCGCATTAGAAGCAATTGACATTACGCTCTTCTTAACATCACATTCTATGAATTGATTAAAAACGAAAGGAGAGTAGTTTGGAGTTTGAAGCGATGAGAGATGAGATATTGCTTTAGTTTTGTCGTCTATATTTATAGTGGACGATGACGAAAAGTGCTGATTGAGAGAGTTAATATCTAAATTAGAAGGTAAATTTTTCTGATGGACTTTTCCGACTCCAAGTGATCGAAGGAATTTCCATACTTTGGCAGTTTCCTGATCTGAAACAGAGTTATGGATATGGCGACGTTGTGCATCCCTACACATTCTATTGCAGCGATTTCTGGCTTCCAAGTACTTTAATTTGGTATTATCCGTCGGATGTCGTTTATATTTTGCCTTGGCTATGACTTTTTTGTGCATAAGTGCTTTAAGTTCATCCGTAAGCCATGGCGCTGGGGTATGTTTTATTTTGATAGCTCGTAAAGGGGCATGTACATCATATAACTTGGTTATTATTGAGTTAAACTGATTTATTTTCTCAGCCATACATACAGCAGCTATAACAGGTGACCAATCGACCTCTTTAATGTCACTACGCAATCTCACAGTATCCATACCACCAAAATTACGCTGATAGATTATTTTGGACTTAGCTTTAGGAGGACGGATCTTGAAAGATAAATAAACAAGATCATGGTAAGAAAATGCTTCCGCAGCGCATTGCCCATATTTTTCCACGTGTTGCAAGGAGGTCACGAAAATTAGGTCAAGGAGAGATGGAATAGAATTAGGGAAATGATGCGTAGCTGAAAGAGGAAGTATATGCATATTGCAAGCCTGCACAGCGGATTCCAAGGCAGCAGCACGGCTATCCTTTTTCAGCAGGCATGTATTAAAGTCTCCCATAATAATTGTATGATTAAAAGATGGTGTAAGATCTTCTAGAAGTTTTTCTAAGGAGGAGAAATAGTTAATGCGCATGGAAGGGGAATAATAGACTCCGAGAAGTAATTTTGTGTGGGAAAGTAAAATTTCAATAAATAAGTGTTCACCAGCATCTGTGGGAGGTGGCTGTGCTGACATACTTATAATCGAAAAAGGAATTTGTAAACGTAAATATATGGCAACACCACCACCGCCGCTGCCGGTTCTATCATTGCGGATAAGTCGAAAGCCTGGAAGAGAATAAGATGTGGACAGGAGGCAAGGTTTTAGCCAAGATTCGGAGACTAGTATTGCATGAATATTATGCTGGTCGAGTGACGCCAACAAATCTGAATAATGTGCTGGAATACTTTGGGCATTGATATGAATAACATTGAAGTTCTTAGGTGCGTCCGAAAAATGATCATCCAAAACATCAGACAAAGGTGGAAAGCTAAGCATGTTACTATTACCACTATTACTATTGAAACTGTGTGTTGACACAGATACGTAGTCGTCTTCATCATAGTCACTATCAGTATTACTCAGCATTGTATACATTAATAATAAATAATTATAATAAAAAAAAAAATATATATATAAATATATATTTATATATATATATACAAATAAATATATATTTGTGCAATAATAATAAGTAAATGTGTAATAAACATAAATATATTATCGTGCAATTAAAATTAAAATTACTTAACTGCTTTTACTTATGGGCACTCCACCCGCCGATTGCATGAATAAGATGCTTATTTTAATATAATGAAATATTACTTAGTTCACTTTTATATAACCTATAGAATTAAAAAAAAGAAAATGCTAAAAGGCTGGTATCCAAATATAAAGACAAAATTTGACACATTAAAAAAAAAGAATAAGATTGACATAATTGACATTCGACATTGACATTTCACGTTGACAATATTTTTTTATTTAAAATTTGTCAGTTGAAGTTGTCATTCGGTAAAATTACAAATAAAAGTAATAAATATGAGATTAAATGTGGGTACATCGTCTTAGTCAGTTTGTAAGTAATTTGAACACAAAGCACAACGAATATTAACGCACCAGTAAATTGGCATAGTAATGGGACAACAAGTTGCATACAATCAACAGATTAATTAACTTGCAATAAAGCTATTTTTTTATATTAGCTCGCCTGGTTTTGGATGTAGTAACTATTTCCTTGACTTGTGCGGCTGATATTTGAGGTTCTGGGTCCGGCGGTGGCGCGATCATATGTAATTCTGCGAGGCTGCTAATACGATGTTTCGACCCATCGGGACACAATATATGGATGAAGCCATCTCGTGACCAACACTTCTTGACTCCAAAACGCTGCCTGGCCATCATGAAAGTGTTATGACGCAGTTTAGTTAAAAACTCTGAGACAGTAGTGTTTGAACCCTTCAAATTAGTTTTCGCGAACCATATTTTGTCACGAATAGTAGTATTACACAGGTTTACCAATATAGGACGGGATTTCTCTGAATTCACTCGCCCCATCCTGTGGCATCGGCTAATGCTGTCAGCTGTGAAATCAGCCATTTTCAGCTGGTCAATTACTACGTCTTTAACAACTGAGAATGTGTCTTCGTGTCTGGCTTCTGGAACTCCATGGATAAGCAGGATCCTCTTACGACTGCGCATTTCCTGTCGGTCAACCTCGAGCACAAGCAAGTCCAATTGGTGCTGTAGTGCAGACAGACTCTTGAGGGTTAGTTCCTTGAAAGTTGCAAAGTCGGCAGCTATACCGGTTGTATCGGAGTTCGCGAATGAAGCCTTTTGCAGACGTCTCTCAAATTCTTCCATCCTCCGCCCAAACTGCTCTGGTGTCTTGTAGGCTCAGCTTTTGGTTATACATTGTGAATTTATGTATATCAGTGAGAAATACGTGATAGTGAAAGTTGGCAGGTGAAGTGTACCCTTTCTAATTTATTTTGTACATAGAATATTAACTTTATAATAGCTTGACTATTTTTAATTATTAATATAAGTTGGAGCACTTTAAAACGCGGGTCACTGTTCTACCTCACCAGAAAAAAAGTAATAAACACCTACTCAACAAAATACTAGATTTATATACCCAAATAGTACTTTTAATTTACGATGTTAAACACGATCACAAGTTATAGGTAAAGGTCAAAAGTCAAGACGAGTAATGTAATAGTATTAATTTAATTTAAGGCAAACTAAGCACAGATTTATTTGGAATAAATAATTAATAGGGTGTTCCGGGTACGGAACAGGTCAGATCAAATGTAATCAGAGGTTTCCAAACCACGCTCTGCTACCAAAATGTTAGGGAAAATACTCTCTGCTACCAAAATGTTAGGGAATTTACTGTGGAAGCGTCTGTCTCGTACCTGTATGGTTCTGCGGATTTCTTGGGCTTCAGGGTCTAGAAGATATCTTCGCTAGCTCTCCAGTTTCACAGTAGGTTTAACACAGTTCTAATTTATTTCACAACACAATGCGCGCGCGCGTCAAGGCCGCTGTATGGTCAGTTCAGTACTGTAGGTAAGGGAGGGGAACAGAAACCGCGGGAACAGAAACCGCGGGAACACTAATGGACTCTAATATAATAATCTGTGCTTACAATGGTACAGGGTAGATTTTGAATAGTCATATTTACTCATATTTGATTAGGAGCCTCAAAAATAAGTTTCAAGCTTATAGCTTCAAAAATGACAATTCTTCCATACATCTCCCCTTTCTATCCCTTACAACCCTTTTTTCGCATTAATAAGCCTACGTCCTTTCTCAGGGCCTAGTCTATCTGTGTACCAAATTTGATTTAAATCGGTTCAGTAGTTGTGTAAGCGAGACAGACAGACAGACAGAGTTACTTTCGCATTTATAATATTAGTAAGGAATAAGGAAAGTAAGGAAGTAAGGATAAGGATAAAATATAATTTCTTCTTATAAGTTAGGATAATATACTGTAGAATAAGGTCTGACTTGGCTAGTTTTCATATATGAAATTTACTGTAGCCTTCGCAAGTTCTAAACATGTTACTTGTCGGTTCCTATTTTATTATTAGATCAGTTCTCGCTCGAACGTCAGTGAGTGTGCGCGAGCGCATCGCATATTAAACGTACAATTGTGTATTATAACGAATTCTTTGATAAATTTATATTAGGCAAAATACTTAAACATGGAGTGTCAAAAGTGTAAAAAACCATTGTCTAAAAGAGGAACACATTTCCACTGTAATGGGCAATGCCAAGGTATTTTTCATAAAACTTGTGTGAAGGGACTGGCAGCTGATTTAAAAGCGGGTAGGAGCCGGCTGTTTGTTGTTCAGCAGGCATGTATTAAAGTCTCCCATAATAATTGTATGATTAAAAGATGGTGTAAGATCTTCTAGAAGTTTTTCTAAGGAGGAGAAATAGTTAATGCGCATGGAAGGGGAATAATAGACTCCGAGAAGTAATTTTGTGTGGGAAAGTAAAATTTCAATAAATAAGTGTTCACCAGCATCTGTGGGAGGTGGCTGTGCTGACATACTTATAATCGAAAAAGGAATTTGTAAACGTAAATATATGGCAACACCACCACCGCCGCTGCCGGTTCTATCATTGCGGATAAGTCGAAAGCCTGGAAGAGAATAAGATGTGGACAGGAGGCAAGGTTTTAGCCAAGATTCGGAGACTAGTATTGCATGAATATTATGCTGGTCGAGTGACGCCAACAAATCTGAATAATGTGCTGGAATACTTTGGGCATTGATATGAATAACATTGAAGTTCTTAGGTACGTCCGAAAAATGATCATCCAAAACATCAGACAAAGGTGGAAAGCTAAGCATGTTACTATTACCACTATTACTATTGAAACTGTGTGTTGACACAGATACGTAGTCGTCTTCATCACAGTCACTATCAGTATTACTCAGCATTGTATACATTAATAATAAATATTATAATAAAAAATATATATATATATATATATATATACAAATAAATATATATTTGTGCAATAATAATAAGTAAATGTGTAATAAACATAAATATATTATCGTGCAATTAAAATTAAAATTACTTAACTGCTTTTACTTATGGGCACTCCACCCGCCGATTGCATGAATAAGATGCTTATTTTAATATAATGAAATATTACTTAGTTCACTTTTATATAACCTATAGAATTAAAAAAGAAAATGCTAAAAGGCTGGTATCCAAATATAAAGACAAAATTTGACACATTAAAAAAAAAAAGAATAAGATTGACATAATTGACATTCGACATTGACATTTCACGTTGACAATATTTTTTTATTTAAAATTTGTCAGTTGAAGTTGTCATTCGGTAAAATTACAAATAAAAGTAATAAATATGAGATTAAATGTGGGTACATCGTCTTAGTCAGTTTGTAAGTAATTTGAACACAAAGCACAACGAATATTAACGCACCAGTAAATTGGCATAGTAATGGGACAACAAGTTGCATACAATCAACAGATTAATTAACTTGCAATAAAGCTATTTTTTTATATTAGCTCGCCTGGTTTTGGATGTAGTAACTATTTCCTTGACTTGTGCGGCTGATATTTGAGGTTCTGGGTCCGGCGGTGGCGCGATCATATGTAATTCTGCGAGGCTGCTAATACGATGTTTCGACCCATCGGGACACAATATATGGATGAAGCCATCTCGTGACCAACACTTCTTGACTCCAAAACGCTGCCTGGCCATCATGAAAGTGTTATGACGCAGTTTAGTTAAAAACTCTGAGACAGTAGTGTTTGAACCCTTCAAATTAGTTTTCGCGAACCATATTTTGTCACGAATAGTAGTATTACACAGGTTTACCAATATAGGACGGGATTTCTCTGAATTCACTCGCCCCATCCTGTGGCATCGGCTAATGCTGTCAGCTGTGAAATCAGCCATTTTCAGCTGGTCAATTACTACGTCTTTAACAACTGAGAATGTGTCTTCGTGTCTGGCTTCTGGAACTCCATGGATAAGCAGGATCCTCTTACGACTGCGCATTTCCTGTCGGTCAACCTCGAGCACAAGCAAGTCCAATTGGTGCTGTAGTGCAGACAGACTCTTGAGGGTTAGTTCCTTGAAAGTTGCAAAGTCGGCAGCTATACCGGTTGTATCGGAGTTCGCGAATGAAGCCTTTTTCAGACGTCTCTCAAATTCTTCCATCCTCCGCCCAAACTCTGCTCTGGTGTCTTGTAGGCTCGGCTTTTGGTTATACATTGTGAATTTATGTATATCAGTAAGAAATACGTGATAGTGAAAGTTGGCAGGTGAAGTGTACCCTTTCTAATTTATTTTGTACATAGAATATTAACTTTATAATAGCTTGACTATTTTTAATTATTAATATAAGTTGGAGCACTTTAAAACGCGGGTCACTGTTCTACCTCACCAGAAAAAAAGTAATAAACACCTACTCAACAAAATACTAGGTTTATATACGCAAATAGTACTTTTAATTTACGATGTTAAACACGATCACAAGTTATAGGTAAAGGTCAAAGGTCAAGACGAGTAATGTAATAGTATTAATTTAATTTAAGGCAAACTAAGCACAGATTTATTTGGAATAAATAATTAATAGGGTGTTCGGGTACGGAACAGGTCAGATCAAATGTAATCAGAGGTTTCCAAACCACGCTCTGCTACCAAAATGTTAGGGAAAATACTCTCTGCTACCAAAATGTTAGGGAATTTACTGTGAAAACGTCTGTCACGTACCTGTATGGTTCCGCGGACCCCTTGGGCCTCAGGGCCTCGAAGATATCTTCGCTAGCTTTCCAGTTTCACGGTAGGTTTCACAGTTCTAATTTATTTTAATTCACAACACAATGCGCGCGCGCGTCAAGGCCGCTGTACGGTCCGTTCAGTACTGTAGGTAAGGGAGGGGAAGTGAAAGCACGGGAACAGAAACTATGGGAACACAAACTAACGGACTCTAATATAACAATCCGCGCCTACGATGGTACAGGGTAGATTTTGAATAGTCATATTTACTCATATTTGATTAGGAGCCTCAAAAATAAGTTTCAAGCTTATAGCTTAAAAAATGACGATTCTTCCATACAATCTTTCATCCCCAATTTTAACCCCTTACAACCCTTTTATCGCATTAAAAAATAGCCTATGTCCTTTCTCAGGGTCTAGACTATCTGTGTACCAAATTTAATTTAAATCGGTTCAGTAGTTTTTACGTGAAAGCGAGACAGATAGACAGACAGACAGACAGAGTTACTTTCGCAATTATAATATTAGTAAGGAATAAGGAAAGTAAGGAAGTAAGGATAAGGATAAAATATAATTTCTTCTTATAACTTAGGATAATATACTGTAGCCTAAGGTCTGACTTGGCTAGTTTTCATATACGAAATATACTGTAGCCTTCGCATGTTCCAAACCTGTTACTTGTCGGTTCCTATTTTATTATTAGTTCAGTTCTCGCTCGAACGTCAGTGAGTGTGCGCGAGCGCATCGCATATTAAACGTACAATTGTGTATTATAACGAATTCTTTGATAAATTTATATTAGGCAAAATACTTAAACATGGAGTGTCAAAAGTGTAAAAAACCATTGTCTAAAAGAGGAACACATTTCCACTGTAATGGGCAATGCCAAGGTATTTTTCATAAAACTTGTGTGAAGGGACTGGCAGCTGATTTAAAAGCGGGTAGGAGCCGGCTGTTTGTTGTTCAGCAGGCATGTATTAAAGTCTCCCATAATAATTGTATGATTAAAAGATGGTGTAAGATCTTCTAGAAGTTTTTCTAAGGAGGAGAAATAGTTAATGCGCATGGAAGGGGAATAATAGACTCGAGAAGTAATTTTGTGTGGGAAAGTAAAATTTCAATAAATAAGTGTTCACCAGCATCTGTGGGAGGTGGCTGTGCTGACATACTTATAATCGAAAAAGGAATTTGTAAACGTAAATATATGGCAAACCACCACCGCCGCTGCCGGTTCTATCATTGCGGATAAGTCGAAAGCCTGGAAGAGAATAAGATGTGGACAGGAGGCAAGGTTTTAGCCAAGATTCGGAGACTAGTATTGCATGAATATTATGCTGGTCGAGTGACGCCAACAAATCTGAATAATGTGCTGGAATACTTTGGGCATTGATATGAATAACATTGAAGTTCTTAGGTACGTCCGAAAAATGATCATCCAAAACATCAGACAAAGGTGGAAAGCTAAGCATGTTACTATTACCACTATTACTATTGAAACTGTGTGTTGACACAGATACGTAGTCGTCTTCATCACAGTCACTATCAGTATTACTCAGCATTGTATACATTAATAATAAATATTATAATAAAAAATATATATATATTTATATATATATACAAATAAATATATATTTGTGCAATAATAATAAGTAAATGTGTAATAAACATAAATATATTATCGTGCAATTAAAATTAAAATTACTTAACTGCTTTTACTTATGGGCACTCCACCCGCCGATTGCATGAATAAGATGCTTATTTTAATATAATGAAATATTACTTAGTTCACTTTTATATAACCTATAGAATTAAAAAAAAGAAAATGCTAAAAGGCTGGTATCCAAATATAAAGACAAAATTTGACACATTAAAAAAAAAAAGAATAAGATTGACATAATTGACATTCGACATTGACATTTCACGTTGACAATATTTTTTTATTTAAAATTTGTCAGTTGAAGTTGTCATTCGGTAAAATTACAAATAAAAGTAATAAATATGAGATTAAATGTGGGTACATCGTCTTAGTCAGTTTGTAAGTAATTTGAACACAAAGCACAACGAATATTAACGCACCAGTAAATTGGCATAGTAATGGGACAACAAGTTGCAACAATCAACAGATTAATTAACTTGCAATAAAGCTATTTTTTTATATTAGCTCGCCTGGTTTAGGATGTAGTAACTATTTCCTTGACTGTGCGGCTGATATTTGAGGTTCTGGGTCCGGCGGTGGCGCGATCATATGTAATTCTGCGAGGCTGCTAATACGATGTTTCGACCCATCGGGACACAATATATGGATGAAGCCATCTCGTGACCAACACTTCTTGACTCCAAAACGCTGCCTGGCCATCATGAAAGTGTTATGACGCAGTTTAGTTAAAAACTCTGAGACAGTAGTGTTTGAACCCTTCAAATTAGTTTTCGCGAACCATATTTTGTCACGAATAGTAGTATTACACAGGTTTACCAATATAGGACGGGATTTCTCTGAATTCACTCGCCCCATCCTGTGGCATCGGCTAATGCTGTCAGCTGTGAAATCAGCCATTTTCAGCTGGTCAATTACTACGTCTTTAACAACTGAGAATGTGTCTTCGTGTCTGGCTTCTGGAACTCCATGGATAAGCAGGATCCTCTTACGACTGCGCATTTCCTGTCGGTCAACCTCGAGCACAAGCAAGTCCAATTGGTGCTGTAGTGCAGACAGACTCTTGAGGGTTAGTTCCTTGAAAGTTGCAAAGTCGGCAGCTATACCGGTTGTATCGGAGTTCGCGAATGAAGCCTTTTGCAGACGTCTCTCAAATTCTTCCATCCTCCGCCCAAACTCTGCTCTGGTGTCTTGTAGGCTCGGCTTTTGGTTATACATTGTGAATTTATGTATATCAGTAAGAAATACGTGATAGTGAAAGTTGGCAGGTGAAGTGTACCCTTTCTAATTTATTTTGTACATAGAATATTAACTTTATAATAGCTTGACTATTTTTAATTATTAATATAAGTTGGAGCACTTTAAAACGCGGGTCACTGTTCTACCTCACCAGAAAAAAAGTAATAAACACCTACTCAACAAAATACTAGGTTTATATACGCAAATAGTAATTTTAATTTACGATGTTAAACACGATCACAAGTTATAGGTAAAGGTCAAAAGGTCAAGACGAGTAATGTAATAGTATTAATTTAATTTAAGGCAAACTAAGCACAGATTTATTCGGAATAAATAATTAATAGGGTGTTCCGGGTACGGAACAGGTCAGATCAAATGTAATCAGAGGTTTCCAAACCACGCTCTGCTACCAAAATGTTAGGGAAACTACTCTGCTACCAAAATGTTAGGGAATTTACTATGTATATATATAGGGAAAAGCGTCTATCACGTACCTGTATGGTTCTGCGGATTTCTTGGGCTTCAGGGTCTCGAAGATATCTTCGCTAGCTTTCCAGTTTCACAGTAGGTTTAACACAGTTCTAATTTATTTTAATTCACAACACAATGCGCGCGCGCGTCAAGGCCGCTGTATGGTCAGTTCAGTACTGTAGGTAAGGGAGGGGAACAGAAACCGCGGGAACAGAAACCGCGGGAACACTAATGGACTCTAATATAATAATCTGTGCTTACAATGGTACAGGGTAGATTTTGAATAGTCATATTTACTCATATTTGATTAGGAGCCTAAAAAATAAGTTTCAAGCTTATAGCTTCAAAAATGACGGTATTTCCGTACAACCTTTCATCCCCTCTTTCAACCCTTAACAACCCTTTTTTCGCATTAAAAAGCAGCCTTTGTCTTTACTCATAGTCTAGACTATCTGTGTACCAAATTTGATTTAAATCGGTTCAGTAGATTTCAGGTTCAGGAGTGACAGCGAGACAAACAGACAGACAGACAGACAGAGTTACTTTCGCATTTATAATATTAGTAAGGAATAAGGAAAGTAAGGAAGTAAGGATAAGGATAAAATATAATTTCTTCTTATAACTTAGGATAATATACTGTAGCCTAAGGTCTGACTTGGCTAGTTTTCATATATGAAATTTACTGTAGCCTTCGCAAGTTCTAAACATGTTACTTGTCGGTTCCTATTTTATTATTAGTTCAGTTCTCGCTCGAACGTCAGTGAGTGTGCGCGAGCGCATCGCATATTAAACGTACAATTGTGTATTATAACGAATTCTTTGATAAATTTATATTAGGCAAAATACTTAAACATGGAGTGTCAAAAGTGTAAAAAACCATTGTCTAAAAGAGGAACACATTTCCACTGTAATGGGCAATGCCAAGGTATTTTTCATAAAACTTGTGTGAAGGGACTGGCAGCTGATTTAAAAGCGGGTAGGAGCCGGCTGTTTGTTGTTCAGCAGGCATGTATTAAAGTCTCCCATAATAATTGTATGATTAAAAGATGGTGTAAGATCTTCTAGAAGTTTTTCTAAGGAGGAGAAATAGTTAATGCGCATGGAAGGGGAATAATAGACTCCGAGAAGTAATTTTGTGTGGGAAAGTAAAATTTCAATAAATAAGTGTTCACCAGCATCTGTGGGAGGTGGCTGTGCTGACATACTTATAATCGAAAAAGGAATTTGTAAACGTAAATATATGGCAACACCACCACCGCCGCTGCCGGTTCTATCATTGCGGATAAGTCGAAAGCCTGGAAGAGAATAAGATGTGGACAGGAGGCAAGGTTTTAGCCAAGATTCGGAGACTAGTATTGCATGAATATTATGCTGGTCGAGTGACGCCAACAAATCTGAATAATGTGCTGGAATACTTTGGGCATTGATATGAATAACATTGAAGTTCTTAGGTACGTCCGAAAAATGATCATCCAAAACATCAGACAAAGGTGGAAAGCTAAGCATGTTACTATTACCACTATTACTATTGAAACTGTGTGTTGACACAGATACGTAGTCGTCTTCATCACAGTCACTATCAGTATTACTCAGCATTGTATACATTAATAATAAATATTATAATAAAAAATATATATATATATATATATATATACAAATAAATATATATTTGTGCAATAATAATAAGTAAATGTGTAATAAACATAAATATATTATCGTGCAATTAAAATTAAAATTACTTAACTGCTTTTACTTATGGGCACTCCACCCGCCGATTGCATGAATAAGATGCTTATTTTAATATAATGAAATATTACTTAGTTCACTTTTATATAACCTATAGAATTAAAAAAAGAAAATGCTAAAAGGCTGGTATCCAAATATAAAGACAAAATTTGACACATTAAAAAAAAAAAAAGAATATGATTGACATAATTGACATTTGACATTGACATTTCACGTTGACAATATTTTCTTATCTAAAATTTGTCAGTTGAAGTTGTCATTCGGTAAAATTACAAATAAAAGTAATAAATATGAGACTAAATGTGGGTACATCGTCTTAGTCAGTTTGTAAGTAATTTGAACACAAAGCACAACGAATATTAACGCACCAGTAAATTGGCATAGTAATGGGACAACAAGTTGCATACAATCAACAGATTAATTAACTTGCAATAAAGCTATTTTTTTATATTAGCTCGCCTGGTTTTGGATGTAGTAACTATTTCCTTGACTTGTGCGGCTGATATTTGAGGTTCTGGGTCCGGCGGTGGCGCGATCATATGTAATTCTGCGAGGCTGCTAATACGATGTTTCGACCCATCGGGACACAATATATGGATGAAGCCATCTCGTGACCAACACTTCTTGACTCCAAAACGCTGCCTGGCCATCATGAAAGTGTTATGACGCAGTTTAGTTAAAAACTCTGAGACAGTAGTGTTTGAACCCTTCAAATTAGTTTTCGCGAACCATATTTTGTCACGAATAGTAGTATTACACAGGTTTACCAATATAGGACGGGATTTCTCTGAATTCACTCGCCCCATCCTGTGGCATCGGCTAATGCTGTCAGCTGTGAAATCAGCCATTTTCAGCTGGTCAATTACTACGTCTTTAACAACTGAGAATGTGTCTTCGTGTCTGGCTTCTGGAACTCCATGGATAAGCAGGATCCTCTTACGACTGCGCATTTCCTGTCGGTCAACCTCGAGCACAAGCAAGTCCAATTGGTGCTGTAGTGCAGACAGACTCTTGAGGGTTAGTTCCTTGAAAGTTGCAAAGTCGGCAGCTATACCGGTTGTATCGGAGTTCGCGAATGAAGCCTTTTTCAGACGTCTCTCAAATTCTTCCATCCTCCGCCCAAACTCTGCTCTGGTGTCTTGTAGGCTCGGCTTTTGGTTATACATTGTGAATTTATGTATATCAGTAAGAAATACGTGATAGTGAAAGTTGGCAGGTGAAGTGTACCCTTTCTAATTTATTTTGTACATAGAATATTAACTTTATAATAGCTTGACTATTTTTAATTATTAATATAAGTTGGAGCACTTTAAAACGCGGGTCACTGTTCTACCTCACCAGAAAAAAAGTAATAAACACCTACTCAACAAAATACTAGGTTTATATACGCAAATAGTACTTTTAATTTACGATGTTAAACACGATCACAAGTTATAGGTAAAGGTCAAAGGTCAAGACGAGTAATGTAATAGTATTAATTTAATTTAAGGCAAACTAAGCACAGATTTATTTGGAATAAATAATTAATAGGGTGTTCCGGGTACGGAACAGGTCAGATCAAATGTAATCAGAGGTTTCCAAACCACGCTCTGCTACCAAAATGTTAGGGAAAATACTCTCTGCTACCAAAATGTTAGGGAATTTTCTGGAAACGTCTGTCACGTACCTGTATGGTTCTGCGGATTTCTTGGGCTTCAGGGTCTCGAAGATATCTTCGCTAGCTTTCCAGTTTCACAGTAGGTTTAACACAGTTCTAATTTATTTTAATTCACAACACAATGCGCGCGCGCGTCAAGGCCGCTGTATGGTCAGTTCAGTACTGTAGGTAAGGGAGGGGAACAGAAACCGCGGGAACAGAAACCGCGGGAACACTAATGGACTCTAATATAATAATCTGTGCTTACAATGGTACAGGGTAGATTTTGAATAGTCATATTTACTCATATTTGATTAGGAGCCTCAAAAATAAGTTTCAAGCTTATAGCTTCAAAAATGACAATTCTTCCATACAATCTTTCATCCCCAATTTCAACCCCCTACAACCCTATTTTCGCATTCAAAAGTAGCCTATGTCCTTTCCCAGGGTCTAGACTATCTGTGTACCAAATTTCATTTAAATCGGTTCAGTAGTTTTGGCGTGAAAGCAGCGAGACACAGACTTACTTTCGCATTTATAATATTAGTAAGGAATAAGGAAAGTAAGGAAGTAAGGATAAGGATAAAATATAATTTCTTCTTATAACTTAGGATAATATACTGTAGCCTAAGGTCTGACTTGGCTAGTTTTCATATATGAAATTTACTGTAGCCTTCGCAAGTTCTAAACATGTTACTTGTCGGTTCCTATTTTATTATTAGTTCAGTTCTCGCTCGAACGTCAGTGAGTGTGCGCGAGCGCATCGCATATTAAACGTACAATTGTGTATTATAACGAATTCTTTGATAAATTTATATTAGGCAAAATACTTAAACATGGAGTGTCAAAAGTGTAAAAAACCATTGTCTAAAAGAGGAACACATTTCCACTGTAATGGGCAATGCCAAGGTATTTTTCATAAAACTTGTGTGAAGGGACTGGCAGCTGATTTAAAAGCGGGTAGGAGCCGGCTGTTTGTTGTTCAGCAGGCATGTATTAAAGTCTCCCATAATAATTGTATGATTAAAAGATGGTGTAAGATCTTCTAGAAGTTTTTCTAAGGAGGAGAAATAGTTAATGCGCATGGAAGGGGAATAATAGACTCCGAGAAGTAATTTTGTGTGGGAAAGTAAAATTTCAATAAATAAGTGTTCACCAGCATCTGTGGGAGGTGGCTGTGCTGACATACTTATAATCGAAAAAGGAATTTGTAAACGTAAATATATGGCAACACCACCACCGCCGCTGCCGGTTCTATCATTGCGGATAAGTCGAAAGCCTGGAAGAGAATAAGATGTGGACAGGAGGCAAGGTTTTAGCCAAGATTCGGAGACTAGTATTGCATGAATATTATGCTGGTCGAGTGACGCCAACAAATCTGAATAATGTGCTGGAATACTTTGGGCATTGATATGAATAACATTGAAGTTCTTAGGTACGTCCGAAAAATGATCATCCAAAACATCAGACAAAGGTGGAAAGCTAAGCATGTTACTATTACCACTATTACTATTGAAACTGTGTGTTGACACAGATACGTAGTCGTCTTCATCACAGTCACTATCAGTATTACTCAGCATTGTATACATTAATAATAAATATTATAATAAAAAATATATATATATATATATATATATACAAATAAATATATATTTGTGCAATAATAATAAGTAAATGTGTAATAAACATAAATATATTATCGTGCAATTAAAATTAAAATTACTTAACTGCTTTTACTTATGGGCACTCCACCCGCCGATTGCATGAATAAGATGCTTATTTTAATATAATGAAATATTACTTAGTTCACTTTTATATAACCTATAGAATTAAAAAAAAAGAAAATGCTAAAAGGCTGGTATCCAAATATAAAGACAAAATTTGACACATTAAAAAAAAAAAGAATAAGATTGACATAATTGACATTCGACATTGACATTTCACGTTGACAATATTTTTTTATTTAAAATTTGTCAGTTGAAGTTGTCATTCGGTAAAATTACAAATAAAAGTAATAAATATGAGATTAAATGTGGGTACATCGTCTTAGTCAGTTTGTAAGTAATTTGAACACAAAGCACAACGAATATTAACGCACCAGTAAATTGGCATAGTAATGGGACAACAAGTTGCATACAATCAACAGATTAATTAACTTGCAATAAAGCTATTTTTTTATATTAGCTCGCCTGGTTTTGGATGTAGTAACTATTTCCTTGACTGTGCGGCTGATATTTGAGGTTCTGGGTCCGGCGGTGGCGCGATCATATGTAATTCTGCGAGGCTGCTAATACGATGTTTCGACCCATCGGGACACAATATATGGATGAAGCCATCTCGTGACCAACACTTCTTGACTCCAAAACGCTGCCTGGCCATCATGAAAGTGTTATGACGCAGTTTAGTTAAAAACTCTGAGACAGTAGTGTTTGAACCCTTCAAATTAGTTTTCGCGAACCATATTTTGTCACGAATAGTAGTATTACACAGCTTTACCAATATAGGACGGGATTTCTCTTAATTCACTCGCCCCATCCTGTGGCATCGGCTAATGCTGTCAGCTGTGAAATCAGCCATTTTCAGCTGGTCAATTACTACGTCTTTAACAACTGAGAATGTGTCTTCGTGTCTGGCTTCTGGAACTCCATGGATAAGCAGGATCCTCTTACGACTGCGCATTTCCTGTCGGTCAACCTCGAGCACAAGCAAGTCCAATTGGTGCTGTAGTGCAGACAGACTCTTGAGGGTTAGTTCCTTGAAAGTTGCAAAGTCGGCAGCTATACCGGTTGTATCGGAGTTCGCGAATGAAGCCTTTTTCAGACGTCTCTCAAATTCTTCCATCCTCCGCCCAAACTCTGCTCTGGTGTCTTGTAGGCTCGGCTTTTGGTTATACATTGTGAATTTATGTATATCAGTAAGAAATACGTGATAGTGAAAGTTGGCAGGTGAAGTGTACCCTTTCTAATTTATTTTGTACATAGAATATTAACTTTATAATAGCTTGACTATTTTTAATTATTAATATAAGTTGGAGCACTTTAAAACGCGGGTCACTGTTCTACCTCACCAGAAAAAAAGTAATAAACACCTACTCAACAAAATACTAGATTTATATACCCAAATAGTAATTTTAATTTACGATGTTAAACACGATCACAAGTTATAGGTAAAGGTCAAAAGGTCAAGACGAGTAATGTAATAGTATTAATTTAATTTAAGGCAAACTAAGCACAGATTTATTTGGAATAAATAATTAATAGGGTGTTCCGGGTACGGAACAGGTCAGATCAAATGTAATCAGAGGTTTCCAAACCACGCTCTGCTACCAAAATGTTAGGGAAAATACTCTCTGCTACCAAAATGTTAGGGAATTTACTGTGGAAACGTCTGTCACGTACCTGTGTGGTTCTGCGGATTTCTTGGGCTTCAGGGTCTCGAAGATATCTTCGCTAGCTTTCCAGTTTCACAGTAGGTTTAACACAGTTCTAATTTACTTTAATTCACAACACAATGCGCGCGCGCGTCAAGGCCGCTGTACGGTCAGTTCAGTACTAGATAAGGGAGGGGAACAGAAACTATCGGACTCTAATATAATAATCTGTGCTTACAATGGTACAGGGTAGATTTTGAATAGTCATATTTACTCATATTTGATTAGGAGCCTCAAAAATAAGTTTCAAGCTTATAGCTTCAAAAATGACGATTCTTCCATACAATCTTTCATCCCCAATTTCAACCCCTTACAACCCTTTTTTCGCATTAAAAAGTTGCCTATGTCCTTTCTCAGAGTCTAGACTATCTGTGTACCAAATTTCATTTAAATCGGTTCAGTAGTTTTGGCGTGAAAGCGAGACAGACAGACAGACAGAGTTACTTTCGCATTTATAATATTAGTAAGGAATAAGGAAAGTAAGGAAGTAAGGATAAGGATAAAATATAATTTCTTCTTATAACTTAGGATAATGTACCGTAGCCTAAGGTCTAAGTTGGGTAGTTTTCATATACGAAATATACTGTCGCCTTCGCAAGTTCTAAACATGTTACTTGTCGGTTCCTATTTTATTATTAGTTCAGTTCTCGCTCGAACGTCAGTGAGTGTGCGCGAGCGCATCGCATATTAAACGTACAATTGTGTATTATAACGAATTCTTTGATAAATTTATATTAGGCAAAATACTTAAACATGGAGTGTCAAAAGTGTAAAAAACCATTGTCTAAAAGAGGAACACATTTCCACTGTAATGGGCAATGCCAAGGTATTTTTCATAAAACTTGTGTGAAGGGACTGGCAGCTGATTTAAAAGCGGGTAGGAGCCGGCTGTTTTGTAATAATTGTCAAGATGATGATATGGATCAGGAATGCGGAGATGATGAAGAAGAAGAAACAACTATATCGAGTACGGTGTTGCGGGATATTAATAAAAAGATAGAAATAATCCGAGACGTAAAAAAACAGCTCGAAACACTAACGCAAACCATAGAATTCCTCACGGAAAAATACGATCATTTGCGTTCGGAGCATCAAAATACAAAGGAGAAAGTAACTAAATTAGAAAAGCAACTGACAAATATCAACAATAAATGTACATATCTTGAGAAATACAACGGTGCATTGGAGCAAAAAATACTAGACTTGGAACAAGCTGGACGTAAAAATAATATTCAAATCTACGGAGTGGAGCAATTACCTAATGAAAACCTGAAGTCGTTACTTCAAAAATTAGCAGAAGTCATGAAAGTGAGCGCCGATGACATAGAATGGGCTAGAAGGATACCATCACGTAATTCACAGAAGTTGCCTTCCATTCTGGTTGGATTCAAAGCTGGCGGAGCGGAAACCAGGGATAACTGGCTCGCGAAACGACGAAATAACATTGAGCTAACCAGTAACAATGTGGCAAGAGGCTCTCGACGAGATAAGATATATATCAATGAGGATCTCACCAGAGAGGTACGGGAGCTGTTGTGGAAAACGAAAGTGGAGCTGAAAAGTGCCTATAAATTCATATGGGTCAGTAACGGAAAAATTTTAGTGAAAAAAGACGAAAGTGCTAAATCCGTAAGGGTTAAGTCTGAAAGTGATTTAAGTGAATTAAAAGAAAAGTGAATTAATAAAAGTGTGTGTTAAGCAGGTACCTAATTACTTAATTACAATTCGCCCCACGAATAGATTTTGATGAAATAACTTATAATGTTCAAGAAAGTACTACAAACGACTTAAAGTCGTGGATATTGTCATTAGTCAAGAAACAAGACTTCTATTTGTTTCATTTAAATATAAGATCGCTAAGAAAAAACTTTAATGAGTTGATATCTGTTATTCAAGATTCTTTGCATTATTTAAATGTCATTGTAATAACTGAACCAAACATAAATTATGATATATTGGGCATGTATAGCATTGTAGGGTATGATGTAAATAGCTATTGCCGTGCGGGACGGCGGGGCGGCGGGGTGCTGGTGTACACGCGAGCCGATCTATCAGCGCAGCTATACCGACCAATAACCGAGCTACGCACCGCAGAATGCGTAATAGTTATGTTTACACATCATTATAAAAAATACTACGTTGTCTCAATATACCGGCCACCCCGGAGCAACAACTATAACAAAGTGATTGATTTTATAACGGAACTAAATGATTTACTTCAGGAATTACGTAGCTTTAATGTCATAATTTGTGGAGATATAAACATAAATTTATTAGACACGGCAAATGGGTCTGTATTAAATTACTGTAACATGTTATCCGAACACGGGTTCAGTCAATGTATTAGTAACGTAACGCGACGCGAAATAATGAACGGTGTCAGTACAGAATCCTGTTTGGATCATATCTATACACGAATGGATAGCAATTCTATATTTTCTGCTGTAGTGCACCATAAAATTTCCGATCACTATTGTACAGCGATGGCGTGCACCAGCAGCTCTTCGCCGTCACCGTCGCCGGACGTGTCGGCCGCGCTGGAGCCGGACTCACCGGTTAACCGGCGTATTATTATTGATAACGTTACAGTGCGCAATAAATTAAAAGCTACTATGTAGTATAATAAATAGTGTCTTATGTATGCCACCTACCCTATTCTATGTACATAGTCCTCTCTTCTAGGTCGTCAGTAAGAGATTGCATTTAGCGATAAGACCGCCTTTTGTAATTATTTTACTATTTACTGTATTTTCCTATTATTTTATGTATACACAATAAACAGTTTTATTATTATTATTATTATTATTATTATTATTATTATTATTATTATTATTATTGTTGGTTGCGCCATATAACATTACATTTTTGTTTATCATTGTATAATTATTATTAGTAATAGTTTGTTCAAATAAATAATTTAGCGTGGTACGAAACGTTAATTTTCTAAGGATTGGCACTACACTAATTCCTTTATCCTCTCCTATTCCCGCACATACCTTTGTTTTAAGTGCGAGCGAGAAGATTCGCTTGTATCGAAAGTGACATATCGCGCTCGCGCGTCACTGTTAAATTGAACGCTGAAGTTGACATTGAATTCCCGCCTTGATCGCGCTTAAGATCAAGTTTTTTTGTAATTCGTGATAATTACTAAACATTTTAATCCACCGCATCGCTCTAGTGTGTTTAAGACCATTGTGTTTGTGCCATTGTTGTGAAGCAAGTAGCTGGGACCTGGAGACACCGATAGCCGCCGCACTGCAACCTACAATTCAAAGGTACTGTGCCTCCTTCCTTACCAGAACTGTCTTTCTTTGTGTTCCATCCTCACAAGCAGTTCTCAATCACCAACCTAACAGTGTATCGTGTCAATCCACGTACCCGTCAAATTATTTAGATACAGTCCACTTAAATCAAAATCAAACAATATTTATTTCACCCGCGCCGCCATTATTTTAGTGGTCCATTTCGAGCCGAATATTGTAATTATTTGGTTAAACCACACTAGATATTTTATTTCTAGGTATATTTCGTACAAACGCATACAATTAATTTGTATTTTACTACATCATTTTCTTTATTTCGTTATATCGATGTTTCTAGAATCTCGTAGGTACATGTAGGTACAACTACTTACCTGATAGATTCATATCAAATTCCGTGTCAACTCAATTTCGCATCGTAAGTAATAGTAGGTATTTACGATTTGTTGTAATACTCCCGCATTGTTTTAACCTAACTATAGGTAAAACAACTTTATTTTTGTAGTCACCGCATTTATATTCGTAGTTATCAATTACTTTCGCGCCATTGTAGGTAGTCTATCTACCTACATATTGATATCCTCAGGCCCCCTTAGGGTAGGCTGAGACGCATACGATATTATAGCTTAATATTATCGCTTTCTACCGGTCTACTATTGAATAGGTTAGCGGCATAGACTTTGAATTTAGTTCGCTGTAATAAACAAGACATTGCTTACGCTGTAATAAACAGACATCGCTTTGTTTAATATAAATATTTGACAGATTCCTATCACGAGTACGTTGTGGTTTATTATTTCGTATTTTAATTGTAAGTACATTGTGTACTGCCGGCTCTCATTGCACCGCACCGCACCGCACCGCACGTAACTTGTGTAGGTATTTATCTGTTCTCCACCGCACCGCTTTCTTATATATTTATTAGTACAAACAAGTTTTTGTATTTATAGGTTGTTCATCATGTCGGATGTCAATCAGTTACCCCTGTTACTCGCTAAAAAGGATTTAATGTTTTCTCGCATACAAAGTATTACAGATAGGACTCATAATCTTTCTAGTGAATATGAAAGAGAAACATTCTTGTGTGAGATCGAAACAGTTGACAAATTACGCTCGGATTTCGAAACTATGTTAGATAAAATAAATACTTTAGAATCTAAATTGAATCCTAAATATGTTATTAATTATCAACCGCTCATGGCATTTGATGATTTGTATTGCCGTATAAAACGAGCCGCAAGATCGCTAGAGGTACCGCCTGATGTCAAACATCATCAGCATAATAGGGATGAGGACAGGCCTCGTCTGCCCCCTACCAATTCCGGAATACTCAGGAGATCTGAGATCCTGGTCTTTATTCTATACAGCTTACAAAAGCATAGTTCATGACAATCCTAGATTGTCAGATTCGGAAAAATTACATTATTTGATGGGTAAACTGACAGGTAAAGCTCGTTCTGTATTTGCCGGTATAAACCCTTGTTCTGAAAATTATAAGGTCATTTTAGATGCTTTAATTAGTAAGTATGAAGATAAGAGATTGCTCGCATCATCATACCTAGATCAAATATTCGAAATGAAGCCCTTTCATTCATCAAATATAAATAATTTAGAACAATTTCTCGATAAATTCGCAACTTCAGTATCCGCGTTAAATAACTTAAAAATTAATAATCTTTCGGATTTTATATTTTTGTATACCGCGTTAAAGAAATTAGATTCCGAAACCGCCCGCGCTTTCGAACTAGATAAACGGGGATCCGACATCCCATCTTTCGATACATTAGTGTCATTTGTGCGCGATCACATTAAAATATTGCAACGCACTTCTTCAAGCAACCAAGAAGTTACTAAGAAAGTTGTCGGTCGTCGTATGGATGCGGCATCGAAAGTTATGCAACATAAATCTACATACTCTTATACTACAACCGCTAATCCGCAGCCTAAGTGCTCATTGTGTAACATACAACATGAACATTTATATAAATGTCCAGGTTTTCGAAATTTAACGCCTAATGATCGTTTCCGATTTGTTAAATCTAATTCCTACTGTATTAATTGTCTAAGTAAAAATCACCGTGTATTTAATTGTAACTCAAATAGTCGATGTCACAAATGTGACTCAAAACATCATACTATGCTCCACTTTGAGCATAGTAATGCCACCTCCACCGCGAACATACTCAGTGGTAGTTCGGTCACAGCGACTACGTCACGCGCAGTGGATCTATCGTCGCACTCGTCGCACTCGTCGCACACGCAGCCCGCTGTTGGCGGCGGCGGCGGCGGCCGACCGGCTCCTTGCACGGACCGCGCCCCGCACTCACCCCCGCCGACACCCGTCGTATCCCGCGCATCGGAAGACGTAGCATTATGCACGTTATCAGACAATGTTAATAAAAATATGCCTCGCGTACCTACTACCGTATTGTTAGCCACCGCTCGTGTTTTAATGATCGATAGAGACGGTAACGAACATTATATTAGAGCATTATTGGACAGTGCTTCTCAAAGTAATTTTGTAACTAGGGATTGTTGTAATCGCTTGGGATTGCAATGTATACAGAATACAACCTTTTCGATTAAAGGTATAGGAGGGACAACAAAGGCCACACAGGGTTCTGTACATATAAAATTCTTTTCACGGTTTAATCGTAATATTAAATTTGATATGGAATCCTTAGTTGTAGATAAAATAACCGAACGTTTACCGACTGTTAGTGTCGATATTTCATTATTTTCAAATTTTAAAAATTTGCCTTTAGCCGATGATAGTTACGCTACTCCTGGGAACATTGACATGTTAATCGGTGCCTCAATTTTCCCGCATTTAATATTGTCCCGTAAGGTTAAAGGTCAACCCGCATACGTCTCGCCGTATGCTATTGAGACCGTATTAGGCTTTGTTATTGTAGGTTCAGCTCCCGCTAGATCAAATACCGATACTTCCGTGTCTAATATGTTAGATAATTGTAATTACACTACCACCGCGCATTGTTGTGTTACCGAACCCACGATGGAATCCGTTCTATGTAGATTCTGGGAAATGGAAGAGGTGAATGTTGCACCGATTCTCAGCCCGGACGACAAGGAGTGTGAAGCTATTTATGCTGGCACTACCACTCGCGAGGACGACGGTCGTTATACCGTCGCGCTTCCCTTCAAGGGTAATGCACATTCTCTTGGCGACTCGCGTCGATTAGCCGAGAAATGTTTCTTTTGTCTCGAACGCAAATGCAGGCTTCGCCTGAACTCAAGCAAGCCTATGATGACGTCATTACGGAGTATTTAGATAAGAGTTATATTTCACCCGCACCCGTTAATGATGATAGTAATGCTCCTTCGTATATAATACCGCACCATGGAGTTATTCGAAAAGATAAACTCACGTCTAAATTGCGCGTCGTACTCAATGCTAGCGCTAAAACTAGCACGTCCGTATCTCTCAACGATCTTCTTTATAATGGTCAGAATTTACAACGCAATTTATTTGATATTATAGTTAACTTCAGATTATTTTCAGTAGCTCTCTCTGCCGATATTAGGCAAATGTTTCTTTGCATTCGTATTAGAGAGAGTGACCGCAGATTTCAACGCATATTGTATAGATTTTCGCCTGACGAACCTCTCCAGGTTTATCAGTTTAATCGCGTTTGTTTTGGACTCAAATCGAGTCCGTTTCTTGCACTGCGTACTATTAAGCAGTTAGCCACCGACGAAGGCGAATCGTTCCCAAAAGCTAAGGAAGCGGTTCACACCGGTCTGTACATGGATGATTTAGTATATTGTCTAGATAGTGAAGATGAGGCTATCGTCACAGCTGCTGAGATCATCTCACTCATGAAGGCCGGACAATTTGATCTTGTCAAATGGACGAGCAATTCGCAAGTAGTTTTAAATTCCATTCCGTCAACACATCGACTTTCGTCGGTCGTAGAATTCGATGTGTCTGATACGCATAAAATTCTGGGTCTGTGCTGGTCTCCTAGCTCAGATTTATTTAGTTTAAAAATTTGCACGCCCGCTGAAAAGTGTACAAAACGCACCATTTTATCTTGTGTCGCAAGATTGTGGGATGTAATGGGTTTCGTAGCACCCGTTATATTATTTGCCAAACTTCTTGTCAAAGAGTTATGGTTATGCAACTGCGATTGGGACGACGCCCCCCCTGAAGTTATCGTCAGACAATGGTCACGTTTCAGGGATGAGCTCCCCAGTCTAGATCAAATTAAATTACAGCGCCATGTTGACATCACAAAACGCAGTGTGGTGAACATCATTGGCTTCGCAGACGCTAGTGAAAAGGCTTATGGTGCTGTTGTGTACTTCCACGTCGAGAATGATGGTGTGAGTACTGTGCATCTTATAAGTGCAAAATCTAAGGTTGCACCCCGCAAGGTCGTGTCGTTGGCCCGACTCGAACTTTGCGCAGCGCTTTTGCTCGCTAATTTAATTAATAATATTGTTACCGCTGTTAACAACCGCTATCCAATTAAGGCAATACACGCATTTTCTGATTCAACAGTTGCTTTATGTTGGATCCACGCATCGCCCCACAGGTGGGATACTTTTGTCGCGAATAGAGTTTCTAAAATTCAATCTCTGCTTTCACCGCACAATTTTTATCACGTGTCTGGTTCGGACAATCCAGCCGACTGTCTATCGCGAGGGCTTACTCCTGCCCAAATAATTCACCACCCCCTATGGTTCAACGGCCCGCAGTGGGCTAAATCCACCTTTTCGGAATGGCCAGTCACCACTTTCAATCCTTCTGCTGTTATGGACCCGCCTGAGGAGAAGAAACTCTCCTTTGTTACTCGTACACCGCCAGAAGAATCGGTTTTCATCGCTCTGGCAAATCGCTTTTCTTCTTGGTTCAAGCTTCTTCGCTGCGTAGTTTATGTCTGTCGTTTCGCAAAATTATTAACACCCGCACATATTTTAAATTTTACTCCGTTGAAATATTTGCCCGCCGCAGAAATAGCTGACAGTTCTTTGATTTCACGCCACGCATTATTAGACAGATTAGTGCAAACGTTCTGGAAGCGATGGAGAGCGGAATACCTGCACACATTACAATCTCGCGAAAAATGGAATACGCCCATCAATCAGATTACTGTCGGAACTGTTGTAATTGTACGTACTGAAAACGCGCCACCACTTCATTGGCCTTTAGGGGTTATTGAAGAGGTCTTTCCGGCTTCTGACGGCGTAATTCGAGTTGTTCGTGTAAAAACTGCAACCGGCTCTTATTTGCGCCCGGTTGTACGTCTGTACCCCTTACCTAGACATTAGTTTTAGTTAATACGAGTTCTAGGTTAAGGTTTAGTTTATTTTAAGTTTCTATTTTTACTTTGAAGGCGTCCCTTCAAGGCGGGGGAATGGTTGCGCCATATAACATTACATTTTTGTTTATCATTGTATAATTATTATTAGTAATAGTTTGTTCAGATAAATAATTTAGCGTGGTACGAAACGTTAATTTTCTAAGGATTGGCACTACACTAATTCCTTTATCCTCTCCTATTCCCGCACATACCTTTGTTTTAAGTGCGAGCGAGAAGATTCGCTTGTATCGAAAGTGACATATCGCGCTCGCGCGTCACTGTTAAATTGAACGCTGAAGTTGACATTGAATTCCCGCCTTGATCGCGCTTAAGATCAAGTTTTTTTGTAATTCGTGATAATTACTAAACATTTTAATCCACCGCATCGCTCTAGTGTGTTTAAGACCATTGTGTTTGTGCCATTGTTGTGAAGCAAGTAGCTGGGACCTGGAGACACCGATAGCCGCCGCACTGCAACCTACAATTCAAAGGTACTGTGCCTCCTTCCTTACCAGAACTGTCTTTCTTTGTGTTCCATCCTCACAAGCAGTTCTCAATCACCAACCTAACAGTGTATCGTGTCAATCCACGTACCCGTCAAATTATTTAGATACAGTCCACTTAAATCAAAATCAAACAATATTTATTTCACCCGCGCCGCCAATTATTATTATTAAAAGCTACTGATTTCAGTCATATTTTAAATTTAAATTGTCCTATAAAAATTTACACAGAGTTATATAATATTTTTACGGCCATTTACAACACTTCTTGCAAAACTATTTATGTTAAAAATACTAATAGAGGAAGAAAGAGTTGGATAAACACTAAAATAAAAAATATGATAAAAATAAGAGATCAATTATTCATTACATGGTTTAATGATAAAAATAATATGTTAAAAAGACTAAACTATACAAGATACAGAAACAAATGTAACAAATTAATTTCAAAAACTAGAAATGAATATGAAATAAAATGTATTAATGAATGTAATGGCAATGTTAAAAAAATTTGGGAAAGAATTAATCATCTCTTAGGCAATAATAAAAAATCTATAGACGATATTATATTAAAAAATATGAAAGATGATGGTCATACTTCCCAAATTGCTAGTAACTTTGCCACAACATTCCAGTCGGATGTTGAAAACATTAAACACGTATGTAACGAGACATGGATTCCTAGATCTAGTTATGTGAGTGAATCATCAGTGTCTATGAGGTGGAAGCCAGTTACGCAGTATAATGTCCAAAAAGTAATTAAACGTCTAAGTCACAGAAAGGCAGCTGGCCCCGACCACATACGCATGGTTGACTTAAAATATATTATAAGAGAAATTAGTCCTGTAATATCCAAGTTAATAAATTTGTCTATTTCTATGTGTACGTTCCCATGCAAACTTAAAGAATCAATAGTGCGCCCGGTACACAAAAAAGGAAATTGTAAAATTTATTCTAATTACAGACCAATAGCCATATTATCAAGTGTAGAAAAAATAATCGAGAAGTGTCTGATTGATCAATTGAGTAGTTATCTTGGTAATAATGAAGTAATAGATAAGTGTCAGTATGGATTTCAAAAAGGGAAAAGTACAACTGCACTTTTAGCAAAATTTACAGATGATGTTAATGGATTTCTTAACGAAAAAAAAATAATTGTTGCCATTTTCTATGATTTCAAAAAAGCCTTTGACACCCTCCAGCACGAGACTCTTCTGAAGGCAATGGAGGAGTGTGGGGTGAGAGGACCACTTAACAGCTGGTTCCGTGATTATCTCACAGCGCGCACCTACCGAGTTAGAGTGGGAGAATCTCTTAGCGAACCGGCAACAGATGTGCTGTGTGGTTTACCGCAAGGATCGGGCTGTGGACCTGTTGGGTATCTTATGCACGTCAACAGCTTATGCCGGGTACTACGGCATGCCACAGCGTACATGTTTGCGGATGACCTATGCACCATTCACGCCAGTGGCGATATAGCCGAGATCTCGCGTCTCGTGCAGGAGGATGTAGACAACATTGTAAAATGGTCTCATGACAATGGCATCATACTTAATATAGAAAAAACCAAAATGTTAATAATAAAATCACCCTATTGTAGTGTACCGGACATACACTGTAGTATAATCACTCATAGTTACGATTGTTTGCACAAACAATGCAATTGTATCTGTAAACCTATAGAAAGAGTAAATTGTGTAACTTACCTTGGTATGCAAATAGACGAAAATTTTAATTGGAGATATCATATAGAAAAACTTTGTGATAAAATGCGAGTTATGTTGTGTAAATTCTATAATTTGCAATTTAAAGTACCACAAAAAGTGTTAAGGTGTTTGTATATGGCTCTAATAGATTCTATGATCGGCTATGGTCTTGAATGTTATGGTTTAACCTTTAAAACGTATATAGAAAAAATTGAAATAATACAAATAAGATTTTTAAAATTAATTGTAGGGGAAAAACTAAAAATAAGATTTAAAGACAACTACAAAGAATTATTTAAAATTTGTAACGTTCTACCTGCATCAGAAAAACATAAATACTTATTAGCTACTGTTTTACTCGAGGCCAAGAAATCAAACAACACCAAATTGGATAGTAAACAAAGATATATTCGGTAAATCGAACTCAATAATTACAAAATTCCGTACAGTGGTCATAATCAAAGAAAACGAAACTATAGCGCGTTGTACATTTCACCTAGCGCCATCTAGTATAAATATTGAGAACTTTAATTGATATTGGTCGAACATTCCGCCCACCAAGAACTAGTGTTCTTAATCACCGCCCACCATGACATTTATACACAACTAATAAAGTAGGCAACCAATTATTTTTTAAAATGAATATACATATCTAGAGAAATAGAACTAAACATCGTAATGAATACAACAAATATCTTCGCTACATACTTCGTACATCAGCAAGAATCTAACACTAAATTATACTCTATTAACAATGTGACTAAAACAAATGAAACAAACAAAAACAAACAGCGCATTAACAAATCCTTACTAAATGCCAAACAATTAAAAGAAAACAAACAAAGCACAATTACACATATTAAACAATTACAGAAAATCAATTTTAAAATACACATTTAGACATGCAGACTTATAGCTATATAACAACTTATTGAACAACTGGCAAAATACAAAGTTTCGATACAGGTCTTTTTATACAATTTTCTTTACAACGCAAGGTGACAACTCTAGTTATATTGTCTGGACCAGGGTGCTTTTCCTCAATTCGACCGAACAACCATCTACTTGGGGGAAGATTTAATTAAAACAACTTGGCCTATTTGAGGTTCAGGAGTAACTTTCGTCCATTTATACCTGTTGCAAAGTGTTGTGAGATATTCTCTTGACCACTTACGCCAAAAATTTTGAGTAAGTTTCTGCATGAGTTGCCATCTACGCAACATACTGCTATTATGGTTCATGTAATTATTTTCTGGAACTGTAATAAGCGGTTCCCCAATCAAGAAATGGCCTGGTGTGAGAGGCAAACTATCCTCCTGACTAGTGGGTAACCTATACATAGGTCTAGAATTCAAGCATGCTTCCACTTGGGCCAACAATGTGGAAAGCTCCTCATAGGTTAAGGTGGTACCATCAAGTACACGTTTCAAGTGATACTTTGTTGATTTAACCCCTGCCTCCCAGATACCCCCGAAATTCGGAGCGCGGGGAGGTATAAAATGCCATTCGTTTCCTGTATATGCTAAACATAGAGCAAATTCATCTAAAATACTCGACTTTTCAGCCTTAAATAAAACACGTAGCTCTTTTGATGCGCCCACAAAGTTCGTGCCGTTGTCGCTCCAAATCTCCTGACAGTGGCCTCGACGAGCCACGAATCTCTTGAAAGCTGCAATGAATCCTTCACTCGTCATATCACTTACCACTTCCAAGTGGATTGCGCGTGTCACCATACACACGAAAAGGCATACATAGCCCTTGAAGCATCGACATCCGCGACCCTTGGATATTCTAACGTTGATAGGACCGCAGTAGTCAACTCCACTTCGGCTAAATGGACGGCTCGCTGTAACACGTGAGCTTGGTAAATCACCCATGAAGGGTTGTTGGCACGAGGTACTATATCGAATACATGTAATACACTTCTTAATATATTGTCTAATTATACTCCTCACGTTGATAATCCAGTACCTGGTACTGATATAATTATGCATTAATTGTGGTCCGCCATGCAGCGTTTTCTCGTGAGCATCTGCTACAATTAACTTAGAGATATGATGATCACGCGGCAAGATGATAGGGTGTTTCGCATCATAATCTTCTTGACTATGCTCTATACGTCCACGTACTCTCATTATATGTTTATCATCTAGGAATGGACACAAAGACAATATTTTACTACCTTTTGGGATGGATCGACACTTCATCAACTGTTCAATTTCAATGGGAAAGGATGAGCTTTGGCAGTGTTTCAGGCAAATGTTCAGACTATAATTTAATTCAGCAGCTGTAAGATAGGAAGGTAACAATTTTCTATGTTTCAGTTTATTAACGATCCTCAAACAAAAAGCAATTACTCTTATCAACTTATTGAGTGATGAATATTTAGTCCAGACAGGCAGTTCGTCATTACTTCGATCTGAGACAGCAAGGTAAGATTTAATGGCTTTTTTCTCCAAATCAGTAGACAAATTCTCAATTAGAGGAAACTCGTAATAGGATTCATGCAACATCTGCGGTCCATGCCACCATAATCCATGCTCGATCAATTCCCCTGGCCTCAATCCTCGAGACGCACAGTCAGCAGGATTTTGATTAGACTCAATATGTGACCATTGACTGCTGTCTAAAACCTCTAATATTTCAGTTACGCGGTTGGCGACAAACGTCTTCCAACGGTTTGGTTCGCCTTTCAACCAGGCTAAAACTATGGTTGAATCAGTCCAAGCACGTAATTGAACCTTGGATACATTCATGACCGATGACACTTCCGATAACAATTTTGCCAAAAGTACCGCGCCACAAAGCTCTAAACGAGGTATGGAGATCTGCTTAATGGGAGCAACCTTAGTCCTCGCTCCTATCAAGTTAACATGAACTTCTCCAAACTTGTCTTTAATACGAGAATAAACGACTGCACCATATGCATCGTTGGAGGCATCACAATATCCGTGGATTTCTATGTCAGTGGTATCATATGTTGCGTGCATCCACCGAGGTAATTTGACTTGATTAAGTTTTGGCAATTCTTCTCGAAATGAAATCCATTTATCTAGCAGATCAGATGGCACTTCCTCATCCCAGCTAAGTCCTGCAAGCCAAAGCTTTTGAATGTATATCTTCGCTTGAATAATAACCGGTGCAATCAAAAAGGCGAGATATATCGGATAAAATGACTCTCTTTGTAATTGGCTGCTTTTGTGGATGTAATTTAATAACGTACTCAAATTCATCAGATGAGACATTCCATGACACTCCTAAAATTTTGACCAAATCATCTGTCTTAATCACCAAGTTTCTGTCTGCTTTGTTGTGTTGTTCTTCTTGAATTTCTTGCATAAGTTTCTGACTATTACTTGCCCATTTCTGCAATTTAAATCCACCTCTTTCTAATAATTCGACCATTTGATTGTATATATCAACTGCTTCCTCTTCCGTCTGACAACCTGATATAAGGTCATCCATATAAAAATCTTGCAGTACTCTATCAGCTGCCAAAGGGAAGTGCTTGCCTTCATCCTTGGCGACTTGTTGAAGTGACTTTACTGCAAGATAAGGCGCAGAAGAAACTCCAAAAGTTACTCTCAGGATACGGTATTCCCTGAAGGGCTCGTTTGAATTGTGTCTCCACAGAATTCGCTGAAATCTGGTGTCTTCGTCATGTACCTTAACCTGCCGGTACATCTTGATGATATCTGCCATAAAGCAAATTGGATAAGTACGCCACTTCATCAATAGATGTCTCAACTCTCCCTGCAATCGTGGACCGGTAAGTAGGTCATCATTCAATGATTTACCATTATTCCCTTTACACGAAGCATCAAACACCAGACGAACCGCTGTGGTTGATTTATCTAACCGAACAACAACTAACAACGGTAAGTAAACGGCATCTGCTCTAACCTTTTCTCTTTCTTCAGTTATAAGTTCCATGTGATTCATATCTATATATTCTTCTATTACTCTTGAACATTCCTTTCTTAGAATTGGATCCTTTTCTAACTTTCTTTCCATAGTCAGTAATCTCTTTTTAGCTATTTCTTTAAAATCTCCTTGTTCGCAATCAGGATTATTCTTGCGAAACGGAAGTCGCACAACATAACGACCTGATTCATCCCTGGTTGTAGTCTTTTCATAATACTCTTCACAAGCTTTATCTTCTTCTGACATGAAATTCTGCTCTTTACCAGACTCTAACTCCCAGAACTTACGCAATATCTCATCAGAATTATCCAGCGAATGCATGCTAACTATGCTGGAATGGTGACATTGATGGTTTACTTCTACTCTACCGGATAATATCCACCCCAGCTGTGTATCTTGGGCAGTGACACAGCCCTTTCTAATAATATTATTCGTTAGGATCATTCCATAAACATCCGCCCCTAGCAACAAGTCTATCTTACTAGGTGTACCATAACCGGGATCCGCCAGAGTTAAACCTGATAATTCTGGCCAATCTTGAATATTAAGTTTTTGAGCTGGTAAACTGGATGACAAAGCGTTCAAAACATAGGCCTGAATTTCATAACTAAACGAGGTATAAATGGACTGTATCTTAAAAATGACCATATGTTTGATGGATAAGTTAAACTGATCTCCACCCAAGCCAGATACTATTCCCTTGAAAGGAATTTTACGAAGCCCTAATAATTGAACAACACGCTCCGTAACGAATGAGGCTTGAGAACCCTGATCCAGTAATGCTCGCAGTGTATAACAATCTCTATTAGTGTCTACGTGTACTAAAGCCGTAGCCAACATTACTTGACCAGGTGATGATATTGAGCCATTAGCAAAATGTGTTGAAATTCGACTTGATTCTTGAACCTCCTCTCTCTGCACATTTTCTTGCTCTCTGTGCTCGGATTCATTCGTTTGATTTAGTTCCATATTAGACGATGAACTCGAATTTCCCTCAGGGTGCAGTAAAGAGTGATGTCGCCGTCCGCAACGCCTACAAGTGGTACGTCTCTTACATCGGCTCACTGGATGATTACTTCCAAAACAGTTGAAGCATAATTTATTTTTCTGAATAAATTCATGACGACTTTCATAACTCTCATTACAAAACTTTTCACATTGGAATAATAGATGACTTTCTTTACAAAAGGAACAGGAGATTGCGGTAACACTAAAAACTTTTGGTCTCTCTACTTTATCATCATTTCTCTCGTTATTATGAAGACATTCCATAGCCAAAAACCTGCATTCTAGGAATTTATTGAATTCCTCTAACGTTGGTAATATGTCTGAGTGGTCACTGATCCTGTGCTCCCACTGAACTCTAGTACTATTATCTAGTTTTAATGACACAAGATGTATAATGATAATGTCCCAAGAAGATGTATTCACTCCTATATTAGATAATGCACTCAGGCAATCATTTGTTGTGTCCAGTAACTGCTTGATTCCGTTTGCAGACTCTGTCATCAACTTTCTTTGACCGACCAGTCTCGTGAGAATTGAATTAGCAATATAGCGCCTATTATTATATCTCTTTTTTAGCTTATTCCAACACTGTGTATAATTAGCGTCTGTGATTGGGATATGACGTAATATCTGTTCAGCTTCTCCACTGAGGTGTGCCTTTAAGTAGTGCAACTTCTGAACTTCTGCTAAAGATGTATTACTGTCGATCATAGAAACAAATAAATCATGGAAAGACTGCCATTCCAAATATTTTCCTGAGAAAATTGGTAAAGAAATTCGTGGTAAATGAGCAATACTACTTCCAGAAGGCGAGTTTGAAGATTGATCTTTACTGTTCTCCTCTTTTTCCTTTGGTTCATCTTTTTTTAATAATGCCATAGAATCTTGGAGTGCACATTTAAATTCAACATATAATTCTTCAACTTCATCAAATAGACTTAGTTTAAAATAACTTATATCTTTGTCTGTATCTACGGCTTCTTTTAAAATATTCCGATGATTTTCTTCAAACTCCCGCCAATTATTATTTAAAATATTTAATCTCTCTGCAAAATATCCATATGAACTACGACTTTTTGACTTTTTATAATTGCTATAATTTTTATTTATTTTATCTTGAATACTTTTCTGAATTTTCATTAAACCTTCCATTTTTGTTTTAGTAAAATTGCCAATTGAAAGTTGAAAGTCAATTAATAACCGTTTGCACTGAGTCTTAAACGATACACTGGGTGAGTGAGCATAAAAAAATACAAATGTCTATTCACAATGTCGCACTGATTACTAAAGTTCAAGTTATTAGAGTTAGTCCAATAATCACTGAATGTTACAATATTTAAAATCACAAAATTTTTTTAAGTTTTTTATTAGAACCCGAAAATTTTACAAGTGTTTTTTGCATTTATTTCGCTGTGTTTTCGGGCATAGGTTCCCCGTCTCACACAATTTTGGCGAAATATTCTAAGTCCAGTTCACTAATTATTTTTCTAAGTCCCTAAGCTACTCCTAACCAATAATAACTTGATTGTACTTACAGTTCGTCCCAGCTACTTACGACACTAAATCACTAGCTCACTCACCACCGAACTTCACTTCACTAAAGTACCACTAGAGGTCGCCACTGTCCGGGTCGAAGGCCAATGTTTTACTCGAGGCCAAGAAATCAAACAACACCGAATTGGATAGTAAACAAAGATATATTCGGGTGTAAATCGAACTCAATAATTACAAAATTCCGTACAGTGGTCATAATCAAAGAAAACGAAACTATAGCGCGTTGTACATTTCACCTAGCGCCATCTAGTATAAATATTGAGAACTTTAATTGATATTGGTCGAACAGCTACTAAAAACCACAGCAAACAACACCATATGACGAAAACAAGCCATCGTATAGAGACTAGGAAATGTGTACAAGGGAAATACGAAACCCCACCCCTACATCTAAATAATTATTATGGATATCGATTGTTACAATTAAAATTGCCTGAAATATTTAATAAAATGCCTCAACATATCAGAAATCAAAATAGATATAAATCCTTTTGTATAAATTATAGAAACCATTTATTAAAAACATATAACCTAGAAACTTAATAAACAAAAAAAATCTTGTCCTTATTTAATAGTATTTAATACTTAAATATTGTAAAACGGAATACTGTATTTTATGTGTACGTTAAGAGGCCTTTCACATTTTTTGGCGTAAAATCGGGGTCTTTGGGGTTCTGGTTCTAAGAAATTAAGAGTCGGATATACATTTTGATTCCTGAATTATATAGATAGATATCTTATCTTAAAAACAACATCTTTGAAATGTTAATTTTCTCTTTATTAGTCTTCCTAATTTCTCAAATAGTTTATTCAAAAACGCTAAGAGACAGAAGTTTGGGGTCGTCGTTCATTAATAAACAAACATAAATTGATATGATATCTTTACTAAAACTTGATAATTACTTTATAAATTGAGACAGCATCGTCCTTTTTTTTATTTTCAACTTAAATATCTAAAAAATTGATCATAATTAAACCCGAAATTTCAACAAAACTTTGCCATAATCATTTCTAATTTTCTCATAAATACAACGAAATTTTTGCATAAAAAAAACATAATAATAAAGTTAATATACTTGTAAATTAGAAATATAAAATAAATATATAATTTTCTAAGAAAAAAATAAACAATAATAATAATTGAAAGTTGTATAAATTCCGTTGCGCCAAAAGTAAATTCTCAGTGCTGCACTAGCGCTCGTCGAGGTAGGATCTATGCTATTTTTTACGACACCGCTACGATAAGACATTCGAAACATTTGTCAGTGAACATTACTATAGTACGACTAAACAATTTTGATAATTTAAGTAATATTTAATTAATTTTGCTAATACATACTTTCATTTCTACGAATATTAATTTAAAGTTGTTGTTTAATATATATATAATATTTATTTTAGCATGCCAAGACAAAAGTACAGTTATGCTACAGATAAAACCTACCTACCCTGCTGCACTATGAAAAGCACAAGAGCATGGTATTTCGTCACACTAATGGCAATTAATTGTTAAAAATAAAAAAAAACATTATAGTATTTTTAAAAAAAACTGCTTATCTGAGAGAAAAATGTAAGAAAATGTAAATGAATTTTACTTTATGTTTATTTTGTAGTTTTTTCTAAATTAAAATAGGGTTATTGTTTATAAAAATACCATTATTATTTTTACGTACATTTGTCTTGTGTTATATCATCTAGTATGCAATGTGGATTGTAAATAAATTACCAAATTATATATAAATTATATTCCTTTATGTTTAGAGATATTTTATCCAATTTACTTTATTTTATTTTACACAATACAGATATTTCTAAATTGCAGCCATTGTGTTATTATACTCGTTGGACTTTCATTACTGTACAGTTATGTCAAATAGTCAAATAATTATGTGTGTTTGGGTGATAAGTCAACAACATTATAAATGTTTTTATTTAGAGACCAGCTTTCAGCTAGTAGCTTCGCCCGCGTGAACATGGAATATATAGGTTATCGCGCGTTTAAAGATCCGTGTACAGTATTGGGACGTTATATATAAACCTTCCTCTTGAGTCTATCTATTCTGTCTATTAAATAACAACGAATCAAAATCTGCGTAGTTTTTTAAGATCAAAACATACATAGATCTATTACATGTGTAGAAGATATTTTAACTTTAAAATGGTATTGGCAGATCAGTTGGAATCATCGGTATTCTTGGTATATAAGCCCAGCTAACGTACCGGTTATACTGGTCTACAATTAAATTGTCTTTCAATTCTTTAGTAAGCAACATATCCAATGGGACGCCATTGCACATGTTCGGCGGGCTTAAATTTCATGATTGGATCATGCTTTTGAGAAATTCCTTTCTCAAGTTTGAGCAGTTAGTGTGGGAAATTACTATCTGTGCTTCCATAAAAATGAGCTCTCATATTTGTCAGTAGTTTTAAACTTTCAATTAAAGTCCATAAGGGAGACGATGTTAATGACACAGAGAGTCTTTCAGAAATCTCCAGCAAAAGTATAAAAGTAATCCCGCCAATGAGAGCAGAGGTGTTTCTAAGGTCTTTTAAGATTCTGTCCAAAATCTCTATAGCTCATGGTGATTTCCTTACATATAAGCAATGAGGCGTCTTGTAATAATCTATAAAAAGTTTTGATATTAACACGTAATTATTTATCAAGAATCAAGAATCGGCCAACCAAGAACGAGAAGCTGCAATATCAGCCAATCATGCGGCGACGTCAATGATGCAGGAACAGCAATGATAGCAGTTGAAGCTTTTTTTATACAACTTAGAATGGCAAACAAGCTGACGGCCCCCCATGCATTGCCATTCCTGAGAATGTGAGGTTTTATTCCTGAGGTGTTATTCCCCTGTACCCTGTAAATTCACTGCCATATATATATATATATATATATACACAGATAGTCTATATAGATAGATATACATATACACAGATAGTATACCCTGAGAAAGGTCATAGACTACTTTATAGTGCAAAAAGGGTTGTAAGGGATTGAAAGCGGAGATGAAAGGTTGTATAAAAGTATCGTCATTGTTTAAGTGAAACAATGAAACTTTTTTGGGTTATAAGCTAAATATATTTCCTTTATTTGGTCAATTTCATTATACCACGTTGACGAAGTCGCGGCCACACCTAATATACATATAAGAAATCGAAACAAAGCCATGAAAATACAACTATTATATATAAATAAAATAATTATTTGCCCAAGTTTAATATTTAGAACAAGTGAATGTGGCAATAATGCATCCGACTCTTTTAATAAATTATCTTGTATTTATTAATAAATAAATTTAATTAATATATAATAAGAATTAATTAGTACATTTATGTTATAGTAATTTCATCTTCCTGTCCTTATCCCAATTATTTGTTACTCATATTACTTAAGGTTTTGGCTTTTAGTTATACAATCGGCCAGCATCCTGACTTCAACCCTCTAGGAATAATATAATAAAAAAATATGGTCATTATTAGCACTTTGATAATTAAGATAAATCACGTTATTTAAAAAAATCCAATAAATAGTTTATGTTACTCAGTTAAGTAAAAACATATCACATTATTAATTAAAATATTACAAGGATCAAAATGGTTCATACTAAATCCACACCGATTGCGCTACAAGGTTATTTGCGTCTGTGTGCGTGTATTACTGTGTGTGTGCGTAAATCCATAAGATTAAGGGGGTCTTCCTATGTGACGGCCTGTTTTTTAGGGATATTTTAGGATTTTTTTTCTACGACCAGTAAATATTTAGAGCTTCAAGTTTTTTATCATTTATTAACACATATTTGGACAGTATAAATATAAAATTTCAGCTAAAAATATTCAGTCAAACTAGAGTTACAGCGCTCTGAACACCCCCGCCTCGAAAAAAAAAGCTCCCACTTCCTCCACGATTCCGGCTGATCGGCTTATCTGAAAAAAAAAAAAAAACGGCGTTTTAATTTGTAGGCTTAAAAGCACGGAATGACCTATAATCAAATGAATATAAAAAAAATTGGATTTTTGATAGACATTTGAAATAAAAGTTGCAAATTAGGCGTTTTTTTTTTGTTTTTTGCTATAAAAAAATCGAAGTTTTGAAAATTTTCGATTGATAATAGTTCATTCCATGCGTTTACATATATTGAGTGTGCCCTATAAATTTCAAGTAATTCGGTCCAGCCGTTTCTGAGATACAATGGAGGAAAGTTTGAAAAACACAGTTTTGAGAAAAACGCGTTTAAAGTTTCAAGTCCGTTAAAAACTATTAAAATATCAACTTACTCTCAATCGGCGATGCCTGGTCCATAGAGTATTCCTTCCTCTTCCTCGTGAAACTCTTTTAAAGCAGATTGTTCAGCTCTTGAGTCAATCCTGGCTTGTTTAACGACATCACTTACGCGCCGCTCAGAGCGTAAGATTCGCTTTTCATCCCGTTTCTCAACATACGCTTGGGCTTCACGACCAACAGGGCATCCCATAATCGACATAACTTTTAAAATACCTTGAAAACCTTCATTAAAGATAATAACTGCTAAGTAGCTAGCAATTTCAACAACTTTGGGACCAGAATGAAGATGTTTAGGAGCGAAAGTCCAAATCAAAGAATTCAAAGATTCGTTATTGTTTTGTGTCTCTGCTCCTAAACAACGAATTAATAATTCGTCTTTCGATAAATCTTCGAAAACCGGTTTGATAGCTTCTTGGACTTGCGGAATTAGAGGTGGTTTATCGTGATGAAATTGGTCCAGTTCATTATTAGCTTCAGCCTTACGCCATTTACACCAACTGTCTTCGCCTTCTGGACAAAATTGATGCTGAGGGTTTTCATCAGAAGAACATTTGTGATAGTACGTTGCCCAAACTTCCTTTCTTATTGTTTCCAAAATACTTTCATAGATGGTGCTGTTTTGATTTGTATCACCGTATTTTAAATGTTTATTTTATATTTTCAAATAATAAGTACTTACTATATTATTATGATAAATTAAACATAAAAAAAGTTTAAGTAAATATAAAACAGCTGAACAAGAAAATAATATTATTACAGTAATACTTATTTAGAAAGTGTTGCCATATTAGAAATAAATGCATAGATTTATTGATTTTTTCGACTAATCGATAACAGGATATTACAGCGCATTATTCGATGGTGCTTTTAATCAGTCTTTGCAAACAGTAAAATTTTATCATTTTGTATTATACTCTTATTTGTGGAACGAATTGCAATGCATAATTTTTACTCGACGACGGCAAAATAGAGAGATTTTGACAGGTATGCAAGTACTATATACTTATCTGTTCGCTCATAACTTCGAAACTTGGAAGAGGGGAATATTAATTAGATTGATCTGATACAAGTGTATTCTATTATATCAACTTCCACGCGGTCACCCTGGTAATTATAGAAATTAATGACATTAGTGACATTGTTCTTCTATTAAAAAAATAAATACCTACTTATTGTAATTTAATGAATGAGAATAATGACCAGGTCGTCCGCTGGTCCTTACGGACCGCCGGGTGCGGGCCTCGAGCGTAAGCTTTTTGCCCGGGCGTACTGCTGGGGTGTGCCACCCCAGCGTCGTTCGTTTACCGGCCGGAAGCCGGTTCCCTTCCAGCAGCCGGCTGAGGGAATCGTGAGTGAGGACTCTATAAGTCGCTCGCCGAGCCGGCTTAACGCCGCCACGTCACGTAAATGACGTGATCACTCGGTGGAGAGTAAGTCGCTCGGGAGCGCGCGAGTGGCGTCCGGTGGGCGCACGTGGCGAGGGGCGAGGTCGCGCAGGTGCGCTTCGCGCCCGCTGTCCGCGCGCGTCTACCGGACGACGAACTGCTCCACCGATGGGACCTTAAGGTCGCGCGCGATCACGTCATTACGGACGTACCGTCCGGCATTTGTGCACAGACGGAAGGCAGCGTTTTGTTGGACCTGCAGTCTCCGTCGCTGGAGGCCGAGCACAGTGCGTACCATGCGAGGGCGGCATATGTGAGCCGCGAATGAATGTAGGTCTTATAAATGCCTACTTTCGTCCGCAGCTGCAGCCTGGATTGCAAGACCGGTCGCAGCATAGCGCGCGCGGCCTTGGCTTGGGTTACAGCCCGGTTTACCTGCGCCGTCATACGCAGCGACCGGTCGATTTCGACCCCTAGGTAACGCACTGTGCGTTCCCACTGTATGGGCTAGCCTCTCAGTGAAAGTGGCGGCGGGTATTTGCACCCGGGGTGGGTAAGCAGCGCCACCGTTTTGCCCACGTTAACGGTGGTACGCCACATATCCAGCCACTCGGGGAGCAGGTCCAACAGCCGCTGCATTTTGCGAGCGGCTGCGTAGGCTCGGCGAGACGACGTGAGGAAGGCACTGTCGTCGGCAAATAGAGCGAGGACGACATCCTCTCTCTCCCTCTCGGAGCTCATCCCTCAAGGTGGGGATGTCGTCTGTGTACGTCGCGTAGAGCGCTGGCGAGATGCAGCTGCCCTGCGGGACTCCGGTGGCGATTGGGCGTGTGGTAGAGTCACAGTTCTCGACCGAAACGTAAAAGCTCCGCCCCGAGAGGAAAGAGCCACTACTCGCACGTATGCTGACGGCGTGTTGGTGTCGAGCAACTTCGACACCAAACCGTCGTGCCACACACGGTCGAACGCCTTCTCTATATCGTCTGGCGAGTAGGAGTAGGCACTTCTTTTGTCTCTTCTGTTTTCGTCTTTTTCTTTTCTTTGTTTTTCAATCTTTCCTGTCGGAGGAGTAACTTCGGCCGCAAGGGCACCAACCTTTGGGCACCAGCCGCACCCAAAGTGTATTAGGCCGCAGTCGGTAGCAGGAGGCAACGCCGGCTGTGCAACCTTTCCCCTACACTCGTGGGAACAAAAATGGAAGCTGCAAAAAACAAAAACTTCGATGTTGGGTCCGTGAAGGACGGAGAGAAGATGGTGTCCGCGAAGGACGGAGAGAAGGTGAGGAAGGTGGTGTCTGAGAAGGACGGAGAGAAGGCGGGGTCCTCAAAGGACCAAGAACTGATGGACAAAGCGATAGGTGGAATGAGCGCAGAAGATGCGGCAGCGTTTGGCGAGCTAGCACTCGAGCTGGAGTTTGCGGAGCAGGAACTGGAATTGGGGTCCGACCTCTCCAGCTCCTGTATGTCGCTAGACGACGACGGGAGGTCTTCAGTTGAGGGCCCCCGTAGATCATCAAGACGGAAGAGGCGTCGTACGGATGCGGACTCAGAGTCTGATTGCAGTGGGCGAACAACCCCTGTCACAAAAAGCCCTGTGGCATGCGGGGACATCCGGAAAATGTTCGGGTACCGGTTCCACGGTGAGAACAACTTCCCAGAACCGGTGGCAATGCCGCCGAAAAAGAAGCCGGCAGATGCAGCAACTACATCTGTTACGACTAAAGAGGCCCCCTTAGGCCTTAAGGAAGCCAGAGTCTGCCTACAGCGGATGACCGACACGGACGATGACACGGCCTATTCCCAAGCGCCGTCGGATGGCATTCGGGAGGCTATATTGGCCCTGGAAGAAGCCGAGAAGACAATGCCAGAGGCGGAACCGGCCAAAAGGATAAGGAAACCCCCAGCACGTACGGTTTCCCGCAAACCCTCATTCAATGAGGAGACGCGGGCCGCTGACGAGCTCGGGGAGCACCTAGAAAGGGAGGCCAGTCGGGTGCTTGATGCTATCCGAAAGTCGGCCAATCTAACAGGGACAGTAATAAAAGACGTCAAGGACTCCGTTGCCTCAATTTGTTGAGCGGCGGAAGTCCTCAAATCGCGATCGGACACGGTAGAGTGCGCACGTTTACGTGCTGCCAACTCCCGTCTCGAGAAGGAGGTGGCGGAGGGCAAGGCGAAGATTGCCAGCTTCAGGCAAGAGTTCGCCCGTCTCGACGCAGAACTGGCAGCCCTACGCGAGGAGGTGGTCCGATCGCGATCGACTGGCGAGAAAATACCGGCAGAGACAGAAGCACATATGAGGAATTCCCGGGTCTTCGAAAATATGGAGGAGAGATTGGTCAGGCGTATGGGGGAGATGATCGATGGCCGTATGGCAAGCATCGAAGGACGCCTCCTCCCGCCCGAAGGAAGTCCACCCGCCAACGATGACGGAAGCCGGGGCTCAGTCCCTCAAGGTAAAGCGGGTGGCTCACGGAAAGACGCACAGGGGTCAGCACCCCAGGCCAAGGGCGGCAAAAAGAAGCCCAAGAAGGCAGCCCAAACGGCCTCCCAACCGGTAGAGAGAGGCTCCCTCCCGGTAACCCCAACGGCAGAAACCTCTTGGGCCACCGTCGTTAAGGGGAAACGGGGGAAAATGGTGAACGTCACGGAGGGCCAGGCGACACCATCAACGAGCCGTCAGGGGCCAAAGCTAGGCACATCAACGCCGGCGAAGACCACTGCGCCAGTCCCGTCGAAGTTAAAACCGTCCCGCTCTGCGGCGGTGGTAATAACCATCGACCCGGCTGCGGAAAAGGAAGGCGTGACGTACGCCAACATCTTGTTGGAGGCGAAAAACCGAGTCGATCTTCGGCCACGCGGTATTGAAGCGCTCAGATTGCGCCAGGCCATTACCGGAGCCAGAATTCTGGAAATCCCTGGCGCAGAGAGTAGTGGGAAAGCCGACGCCCTGGCGTCGAAGCTCCGGGAATTTATCCCGGAGAATATGGCAAAGGTGGCCAGGCCCGTCAAAACTGCGGAAATGCGCGTGATGGGCCTGGACGACTCTGCTACGACAGAGGAGGTGGCGGTGGCAGTTGCCCAAGCTGGGGATTGCCACCCGGATGCGGTGAGAGTGGGTGACATCCGCCGCAACTCCTTCGGGATGGGGACCTGCTGGGTTCGCGGCCCCGTGACGGCCATTAAGAAGGCGACCACCGCGAAGCACATTCGCATCGGGTGGGTGTCGGCACGGACAGAGCTCCTGCGGCAAAGGCCGCTGCTATGCTTCCGATGCCTGGAAGGAGGACATGTGAGCAATCAGTGCTCACACACCCAGGATCGCAGCGGTCTTTGCTACCGTTGCGGGGAAGAAGGTCACCGTACGGCAACCTGCACAGCTGATCCGCGGTGCGTCGTCTGTGCCGCGCTGGGTCGTCCGGCGAACCATTGGGTGGGTGCGAAATCATGCACCCCGCCCAAAAACAAGAAGGCGAAACGGCCAGCCACTCAGGCCCCAGGCCGAAGGAGCGTTCAGGAGGAGGGGATGGAGACGGGTCGGGAGCCTAGTCCCCCTCCTGGCGATCAGGGAGGCAGGGGCGGCACGTAGTTGCCCCTCGGTCGCCACCGGGCCGGGGTGACGACCGCGGGGGCGCACAGTGGGCCCAAATTGAAAATTGGTGGACATAGGCAACAAAGTTCCAATATCGATACGATTCTTTTTTTATATGACGTGTTATGATATTCCTGACAACTTTTACTCTTGTAAAATTTCTTCTAAAGTTGATAGTTTGTCTGAAAAAAAAATAAATTATGTTTTTTTTGTATGGAGCGAATCACGTTTTATTTTTTTTCTTCAATTGTACAAATATGTTGGGTGTATGGCGTTGGTATATAATAGTTAGGGTCATTCTCTATCCACTAAAAAATAAATCAGCCGCGGTCACTTGCAGCCGCGCGAGTAATCGTTCGGTAAAAAAATAATATTTTGTATGAATTTTTTTGCCATTTAAAATAAATTCAAAGTATATTTTTTGTCTCATTTGGCTGTTTTTGTCTTCTTTTTAGTTAAATATATAGTTTTAATAACACATAGGTATTTAGTGCTAGCAATTCTGGTAGAATTTTAGTTATTTTTGCATGACTCATTTGTTTGTGCGCTCGGCTAAGCGCATAACAAACGAGTCAACAAGAAATGTTTGTCTCTGATTGGCTGTAAACTTTTTAACTACCAGCACTTTATCTATTGTTGAATAAATATCGTAATAAGTTTTTGGTTATACTAATTTTGTTAATGATAGGTGAAATAGTTTGAAATTGTACGGACAAGACGTTGATAATTATTATCTACATAATCCAACTTATGCATATTATAGTATAAGTTATCGTTCGTATGATCAATAGGAAATTGGAAAGTAATAGTAGCCCTGATGGGCTTTTGTGGGAATAATCGAGAGCTGGATCACTTTATTTCTGGTTCCAGAAGTGGGTCCGGCAAATTTTCGGACTCTGCTACGAGGCATTTTTCTTCCTCCATAATGTCACTGTCACAGGGAGGCTCGGTAGTCTGTAACAACTGAATTGCTTCAGGTATTATACCCATTATGAACCTGTTTCGATATTTTAGACCTTATGTAGGATATGTGGGTATCAGAACTGATTAGAAGTCCATGGAGGATGTCTTCGTTTGCCCGTTTTACGAGTGTAGACGTTTTAGAAGTCCTTATTACGTGCTTCCGAAGCTTTTTCTGATGAGTTATCTAAAATGAATAAGTATATACATTTTAATGTCAAAAAGTCATCGAGTCAACTAATACATTAAACTATTTATTTTTTAGTTACCGATTGGCAAAACACCAAAGTGGTCACAGATGCACCGTGCTTTAGAAGTTTATGTACACTAACTGGCATGTAATAAATACCATACCATACCATACCATAAATAGTGTTGCACGTATACATCAGCTGTTTCTCTACAGTATCTTCTAAACTTTTCACAGCCAATGTTTTTCCCTGATGGTTTGGCTTGTAGGATAACGGAAAATCAGATTTTCGTCAATTCCCGTTAATTTGGATGATATTTTGTAATCTTGGAAAAAGCGCCTCGCAGTATTACTGTCATTAGTAGTTGCAAAACCCTTAAAAGGGAACAAAATACTGTAATATACAATACACATATATGTAATACGCAAACAACATAGAAAGCAATCAGCATTCCAGTTTACTCACGAAACTCTTGTTGCGTGGTATTTTTTTAGCTTGTTTCAAAGCCTTTTGTTCTCTTAGCAGTCCATCATTGAAAATCCAGATTATAAGATATATGGAGAAGACATTCCATACACCGAATCTTCATATGCAGTGACGAAATTCACTGTTTGTAAATTTCTTCACGAAGTGGTCTGGAAGTCAAAGTGTCTAAATTATTCATCTTGCTCGGTTTTGCCGAGCAAATGGTACACGTTACATATGATGGTACTTGAGCAATAATATTGGCCACTTTTCCATCAATCATGGTCATATGCAATTTCATGTGATTATATTTCCACACTGTGTAGATATTCGTTCATCAATTTGTTTTTTCCTCTCAGACTCTTCAGACTTTTAAAATCTGTCTTCGAAGTGAAAGTGAACTTCACTGATCGACAATACAGAGTTGAGCAAGGTGTGGGGTTAGTTACTCTACAACGAAGAACCATCAACCCCCCATTTCCAGGTCAACTTGAGTTTTTCATTTTTTGACCTATTCACAGAATTCATATCTAGTAAAATCTTCTACACAGTGTGCTCCAATAGCGCTTACAATTTAATTTGAGTTCCTTTTTCGGTAATCTCCATACTCTCTTGTGGTGGATAACATCTTTTCTTGGAATTTACGAGCTTTGGATACGATGGAAAGGTAGCAAAGTTTTCTTCTGTCAGAAATTCTTGAAGAGCTTAATACTTCCATGTCGAGAGCGCAAGTGATGCATAAAGAGCTAAACACTTATCTTCAGAGACAGTACTTAAGCTCTGGATTTTTAATAATCGCTCGTGTACTTTAGATAGCTTTTTTGGATTACTGGTAAGGTAATTGACCAGTTTTGCCAGATTCGTTTTGCCGTTGTCTTTCAATTTTGTTAAGTATCAGTGTTGCAACTCTCCCTAGGAATTTTCATCTACTATGGGAGTAGAACGCCTTTTTTTTACTTATTACTTAAGTCTTCGAACGGTTTCCGTGCTCCTTTTCTGTAGATGTTCCCGCTTCCGTAGTACTTACTGCAAGATTAGGAACATAGGAATCCATATCTACTGCTCAAATAAGCTGCGTCCAAAAAGCCCAACTCATTTCTCAGGTCACACTGTCACAAGCATGCCAGTTGGTGTTTTTTTCAACCACTTGCGATTACTTACACGATTCATAAAAGTTTTTTGAGTTCTACATGACTCTGTCCACTTTTTATTTAGATTTAGACACAAAAAAGTCTACAGAACTCCTTGATTATGTTCTTGTCTTCTGCAGAAACTGCGGTATTCAAAACAGAAATTATACATTCATATAGATATATAAAATTTTTCAGATCACCGCCATTCTTAATTTCACAAAAATATCTAGGTTGGTACAAATTCCAGCCATAGTTCTAATATCAATATAAAAATAAAAGTATTTCACTGTGTTCACAAATAAGCTACAAGAGCGAAACTAGATGTACTTAATTAATGTCTTTGTATTTATAGTCAGTGTTAATTACTCAAGTAGTGGACATAACAGTGACTGAAAATGATTCAGTCAATCAGAGACAATTATTTTTCAGTGACTCGTTTGTTATGCGCTTAGCCGAGCGCACAAACAAATGAGTCATCAATCACAATGCAGGCGCCACCGATAACATGCTATAATAACTAAACCTCTACCAGAATTACTAGTTGTAAGTACCTATGTGTTATCAAAACTATATATTTAACTAAAAAGAAGGTTAAAACAGCCAAATGAGACAAAAAATATATTTTGAATTTATTATATAGGCAAAAAAATTCATACAAAATATTGTTTTTTTACCGAACGATTATTCGCGCGGCTGCAAGTGACCGCGGCTGATTTATTTTTTAGTGGATAGAGAATGACCCTAACTATTATATACCAACGCCATACACCCAACATATTTGTACAATTGAAGAAAAAAAAAACGTGATTCGCTCCATACAAAAAAAACATATTTTTTTTTTCAGACAAACCAACTTTGGAATCAACTTTAGAAGAAATTTTACAAGAGTAAAAGTTGTCAGGAATGTCATATAAAAAAAAATCGTATCGATATTGGAACTTTGTTGCCTATGTCCACCAATTTTCAATTTGGGCCCACTGTGGGGCGGTCCCACCCCACCACACTAGGCCCGAAGAAGTCGCGCGCATGTCCCCGCGCGCCTTCCCCAGGGAAGAGGAGGGGAAGTAGTGGGTTCCGCTAGGGAACCCGCAGAGATGGGGCCCGCTGCTAGAGTGGGCCACCGCCGCCGGAGTTGCCGTTGACTGTCATCGATCCCGTGACTCCAGCTTAGGCGTTGGGTGAGGGACATCTTGGAGTTTTTAGTGAGTAGGAGTCTCACAGTACCCGCGGGCTTCCCCCGGGGCCGGCGGGTCTCCATGAGGGATTTTCTCCAAGTCAAAAAAAAAAAAAGGTCGGTTTGTGGTCCCGCGGGCAGTCGCAGTCCGCTGCCAGGTGGTCACCCGCGCAGCGGACGCATTTGAGTGGACGGTGGCAATTTGTCGAGGCGTGCCCGAACGCCTGGCATCGGTGGCATTGCGCGAGCACCGATGCCGGCTTCCACGCCTCGATGACTACACCTCGCATGCAGAGGAGCTCTGTGACAGCATATAGCCGAGCGAGCTCCTCTTTCGCCATGGGGTCCAGCTGCGCGTGGAATATGCATCCGGGGCGGCCGCGGCGCGCCGGATTGCCGCGCACCAAGCGTACGCCGAACCCCCTGTGCTCCAGGGCCTCCACTATGTTGTCAATTGGGGTATCCGCTGGGAGGCCCCTTATGGCTACCTTGGTCGGTAGCTCCGTGGCCTGGCTGTAATAATACCAGCTGATGGTGGGGTCCCGCTCGCTAGCCTCCACCAGGTATCTTTGTATTGCACGGAATTCCGCATCCGACTTTGGGAGGAATCGGAATCCCGTGCTAAAGGGGCGGGCATCGGGCGCCTCACCCAGGACCCTCGCCAAATTCGCAAAGTGGCGGGTCCAGTTCGGCAACCTCTCAGCCACTATAGGCGGATATTTAGCCGCCGCAGTGGCTGGCCCTTCGCTTCCCGAGAGTTGGGGGGGGGCTGGCACGACCGGTGCTGCCGCCGGAGTGGCGGTTGAGGACGACGGTCCTGCTGCTATCGCCGCAAACGACGGAGGACTCCTCGTCCTTGGTGAGGGGACGGGCGGCGGGACTGACTCCATTATCGGGTCAGTAGCAATGCCCGCGTATGACGTTACGTCAAAGTCACCCCGGTTCAAGGTGAACGAGCGGGGTGAGGCGCGGGGCGAGGCGCGGGGTGTGGGGACAGGGGACTGCGGCGACGAGTAGGCGTCGCCGTAGTAGCACCCATCAGCCTCTTCTTCCCCGCTTTCAGATGAGGGAGAAGTTGAGCGCGGGGGCGGCAGCGGCGATCGCCGCATTGCACCTGTCTGGGGGAGGGGCTGGTTGCTCCTGTCCACTAGACGGAACTGGGGCCTCGGAGGCGACCACTCTAGGTCGATGTCGGACGGGGGGACTCCTCCATGTCCCTCCTCTTGTCACCTCGAGCCGGCGACGACGGCAACGGCGGCGTGCGCCTTTTCGAGGGGCCAGGTTGTGCTCCCGTTACCCCCTCGCCTTGTTCCCGGTCGGCGGCATCATTGCCGCTTCGAGGGCAGGGGGGTACCCTTGGTTGCCGGGCGAGCGTAGAATGTCCCCAACTCGGTGGTGGGGACGAGCTTGGTCGGATCCGTGAGGTCCCGACGCACAACTGTGCGTGGGTTACCCCTATCGGGGGGTTTCCTTGGGGCCTTTCCCCGTTGGGACATGCTCTATGGGTCTACTCCTACGTTGGGACACGACACGACCTGAACAATCCAGGCCGCGCCCTAACCAATCTTACGCAGGTGCACTTGTCCTCCCCGTGAGGCGATACCTGCAGGATTGGAGAGGGTAGTGTGGGGGTTGGAACCCCACTGCGAACCTTCTACGAAGGTGAGTTGTGGCCCTGAAGGCTAGCAGTCACTTTGGTGACAGTCGCAGTTGGATTGCAGCGACGAATTTGCACCAACAAATTCAGTCTGCAATCCTAGCGCGTTGGACACTTATCAAAGTCGTAAACTTATCAAAGTTATCGTAACGCACTGACGGTATCTTCACTCTGTCGACCTGCGCTAGTGGACAGTAGTTGCGGGGCTCACTCTGGAGACTCGACGGCGAACCGGAAAAATTTTTACAAATATTCATAAGAAACTTTACAAATACTCGAATTTTACCTTTGTAGAAGAATATTTTCAACCTTACTAATTTGTACAAGGTTTTGAAACGATAATCATTCATAATACTGTGACATATTACTGATCCTAATACCTACTATTTATGATCATTAGTTTTTTAATATCTCCATTCGAGGGTAGATTATTCATAATTTATATTATTAGATTTCATCACAAATAAAATATCGATTTAAAATCGAAGGTTGGTCCATATTTTTTTATTATATCGAAATGACAACGAATACTGGCAACACAAATGAAAGGTTAAAAATATAAAATAATGATTGATTGAGAAAATACTGAAAATTGTTTGTCAAAATAAAGTACTAAACAGGAGTATTATTTTTATATTTTATTAAAACTGAATGAATATGATGTATGAATAATATGTTTATTGTGCTATTAAGGTTACAGTTTAGTTACTTTCATGTAAATTCATTCATGTAAGTTCATGAAAATGTAACATATATGATATTGTTTTCAGATTTTCCTGACATCAACAACTTAATACTGAACAAAGTTTAAACAAATAAGAGATGATATTCTAAATCTCCTAGTCATTCAGATGAAGATAAAGAACATTTTTACTGTAAATAACAGGAGTTCCAAAGAATAAGAAATATATATATATATATATATATATATATATATATAAAGGAATACTTACTTAGCATCCCTTTAAGGTTTGCTTTTAGGCGCGTTATTGAGCGTCAATTGCTCTCATCGACTTCCAATAGATGGCGCTAATTGTTAAAGAGGAGTAGAAGTATGGTGGATTGTAAAACAGGGATTGTGAGTGACAGTAATTGAAAATAACAGTGTTTTGGTGAAAAGGATCGACAAATAAACATTAAATGTCGTTTCTTTGTTCTACAGGTAATTGCGGTGACTTGTGTATGATTTATAGTTTGTTTGTATCAAAAATTGTAAAACTTTCAATAAAATTTCTTTGTTCTACAGAGCAACGCATGGTTTAATTTGTCGAGAGAACTAATATACAATAGATAATTGACTTATAAAACGACATTTATTGTGAAAGAAAATGGAGAAACTACAATTTACATTCGCAGTATTAGCAGCATCTGATGGGAAAACCAATGTGATTTGCATAACCTCAATCGAGACACCCGATGGACATTTATTTGATATTCCGGATGAGTTAAAGCCGGCAAGTAAACATACTGCCATAACGACTACCGATTATTTTACAAAAATCAAGAATTCCCTAAAGAAAAGACATCAAACACGAAAAATATGGATTCCTTTAACACAAAATTTGAGAAAAATTTACTTAGATGAATGTGAAAATATACAATTTAGTGACCAATACTTAGATGAAATTACACTCGAAACACAGCCTTCCGTTAAGAACACTAGTTTATGTTCTGAGAATAAAACAATTGTAAAAATAGCAGAGAAATTTTTAATCGAGAAGTTTTCAGGAAAAAATTCAAATGTGACACAATGGATCAATGAATTTGAGAATGAATGCAAACGTTTCGACATATTAAAGGATGCAGAAATAATTGAGACTTTGAAGTATCTACTTGAAAAACAGTGTTTGGACTGGTACACCAGTATGTTAATAAAATATACGATAAATGCAGGATGGGAGATATGGAAATCAAATTTTTGTGAAACATACGAAAGCAAAGGTTGGTCACAAGTAAAATATGCTTTCACTTTTAAATATCAAGGAGGTTCATTATTAGAATATGCCACAAAAAAAGAGAGATTACTATTAGAGATAAATAAAAATATTGATATCCAAACATTGATAAATATTATTGTTATGGGTTTACCAGATTACATAATGTATAAAATGGATAAAGAATTGATAACAACAACAGCGAGTCTTTTTAAAGAAATAGGCAAACATGAACAGACAATCAATAAAAATAATTATAATAGATTCAAAAGAAACTCATTTGATAATAAATTAAGAGTAGATAGTGTAGTTAAACCCTGTAAAATATGTGAAAAATTAAATAAAGGTAGACGTTTTCACTCTGAAGAAAAATGTTGGTTTAAACAAACTGATGATTATGAGAACAAGAGAAGTTATAATAGGAATGTAAACAACACTGTATTGGAAGTTGAATTAAAAGATAAAGAGCCAAAAAACGTAGAATTACACCATTAATTGAAGTAAAACTAACATTGGAAGGAAAATTAGACATTTTTGGTATATATGATTCCGGCTCTAATATTTCTTTAATTAATTCTAAATTATTGCGATTAAAGAAAGAAGGAAAAAATGAGTACAACACAAACTTAATAACAATTAATGGTGTAAAAAAGACAAAAGGTTGGACAACAATAAAAATTAAAATTTTTAACATGGAGAAGAAAATTGATGTTTACATTGTAGATGGAAAAAGCTTCAAATATGATTTTCTAATTGGACTTGATATTATAAAAGAATTTAATTTAACTCAAAACGAATATCTGGAAATCAAACAGAAACCAGAAGTAAAAATTACAAATGAAAAAAAATATTTTAAAGACAATCCTAATGAAAATGAAGAAAAAAATATCTTTGTAAATTTTAATGAACATGTCAAAGAAAATGAATTTATTATGGATTTGAGTCATTTAAATAGTCAACAAAAATCTGAAATAAATAAACTGATAGATAAATATAAATCAAGCTTTGCTAAAGATAAATATGACATTGGAACAGTAAAAGATTATGAAGCACGCATTGATCTACTTGTGGACAAATATTGTAGTAAAAGACCTTACAGATGCTCTATCGAAGATAAGCTAGAAATAGAAGGACAGGTAAGAAAATTGCTCGGGAAAAATCTCATAGAGGAATCATACAGCCCATTTGCAGCACCAGTAACCTTAGCTTTCAAAAAAGAAGATAATAAAAAATCTAGACTGTGTATTGATTTCAGAGATTTAAATAAAGTGGTGGTACCTCAGGCCCAACCGTTCCCTTTGATTGATGACTTAGTAATGAAAACTAGAAACTGTAAGTATTTTTCATCATTAGATATTAACTCCGCATTCTGGTCAATTCCCCTGCGAATTGAAGACAGAAAGAAAACTGCTTTTGTTACACAAGGACACTATCAATGGACATGTTTACCCTTCGGTTTAAAAACTTCCCCAGCCATATTTCAAAGAATACTGAGTAACATATTGAGACGGTACAAATTAACTGATTTTGCGGTAAATTTCATTGATGACATTTTAATATTTTCAAAATCATATGAGGACCATATAGACCATTTATCACAGCTTTTAAAAGCAATACAAAGAGAAGGCTCCCGACTAAAATTCACAAAGTGTCGATTTGCAACAAATTCAGTAAAATATCTTGGACATATAATAAAGGATAACACAGTAAGACCTGTCAGAGACAACTTGACTTCAATAAGGAAATTTCCAACACCAAAGAATCAAAAAAATATTAGACAACTTTTAGGAAAAATAAATTTCTACCATGAGTATATACCTAACAGTTCAATAATTTTAGAGCCACTACATAATCTACTAAGGAAAAATCAAAAATACATATGTTCAGAGAGCTGCCAAGAAGATTTTGAAAAAATAAAACAATTACTATGCTCACAACCAATTTTAGAAATATTTGATCAAGACCTGCCCATAAACATATACACAGATGCTTCATTAGAAGGCATTGGTGCAGTGTTAAAGCAAACTCAACCAAATGGAAAAGAAAAACCAGTAGCATATTTTTCAAAAAAATTAAATGAATACCAAAAGAAAAAAAAGGCTATTTACTTGGAATGTTTAGCCATTAAAGAAGCTATAAAATACTGGCAATACTGGTTAATAGGCAAGCATTTCACAGTACACTCTGACCACAAACCATTGGAAAATTTAAATATGAAGTCTAGGACGGATGAAGAATTAGGAGAATTATCCTATTATCTATCACAATATGATTTTGAAATAAAATATACACCTGGAAAGTATAATTTAGAAGCAGACTGTTTGAGTAGAAACCCAGTAATAGAAGCGAATAAAGATACACATGAACAGTTAAAAGTAATAAACTTTATAACATTAAGTGATATACAAACAGATCAACAGAAAAATGAGATTGTTCAAAACTATAAGAACACTTTTATATATAAAAACAATATATATTATAAGAGAATAAAAAAACAAGAGAAAATTCTGTTATCAGAAGAGTTCAGTATAAAAATAATAAAATTGATACATGAAAAGATGTGTCATATAGGTATAAAACAAATGCAAAAAACAATTGGAAAACTGTACACAGCAAAGAATTTAACTAGAAATATTACTGATTTATTCAAACAATGTGAAATATGTATAAAGAATAAGACTAGAAGACAAGCTAAATATGGTTTAATGTCGTATTTAGGACCTGCCACAAAACCATTGGAAATTGTCTCAATAGACACAATTGGAGGATTTGGTGGCTCACGATCAACAAAGAGGTATCTACACCTTTTAGTCGATCATTTCACACGATATGCCTATATAGTAACCTCAAAGACACAGAATGCAAAGGATTTTATAAAAATTATAAATAATGTACCGAATTGTAATGACATTGGCATAGTGCTCACCGATCAGTATCCTGGACTTAACTCAAAAGAATTTAAAACATTTTTGAATGAAAAATCGATCACATTAATTTTCACTGCAGTAAATTCGCCTTTTTCTAATGGACTTAACGAAAGACTAAACCAAACACTTGTAAACAAGATAAGGTGCAAAATAAATGAAAAACCAAATACTAAAGCATGGACGACTATTGCTCATAATTGTGTGGATCAATATAATAACACGGAACACTCAATAACTGGATTTACACCAAGGTACTTATTAGATGGCACTGATATTTCATTCTTACCAAAAGAACTTAAACTAGATATAAAACCAGATGACTGGATTAAACATAGAAAAATTGCATTAGAAAGAACTATCAAGTCACATGAATATAATAAAAGAATAATAGATAAAAATAGAACAAATCATAATTTTAAAACTGGGGATATGGTATATGTTGAAAATGGTCACAAATTGAATAGAAGAAAATTGGATGAGATAAGGATTGGCCCATTTAAAATAGAAGAAAAACTATCGCAATCAATATACAAAATTAATATGGGTCATAGAAAGATGGAGTCAAACCTATACCATATTACAAAACTTATTCCGGTTTCCATACGTTAAAATTATTATCGATTCTGGGGGGGGAGATATAAAGGAATACTTACTTAGCATCCCTTTAAGGTTTGCTTTTAGGCGCGTTATTGAGCGTCAATTGCTCTCATCGACTTCCAATAGATGGCGCTAATTGTTAAAGAGGAGTAGAAGTATGGTGGATTGTAAAACAGGGATTGTGAGTGACAGTAATTGAAAATAACAGTGTTTTGGTGAAAAGGATCGACAAATAAACATTAAATGTCGTTTCTTTGTTCTACAGGTAATTGCGGTGACTTGTGTATGATTTATAGTTTGTTTGTATCAAAAACTGTAAAACTTTCAATAAAATTTCTTTGTTCTACAGAGCAACGCATGGTTTAATTTGTCGAGAGAACTAATATACAATAGATAATTGACTTATATATATATGATGGCGCTGCTATCACAGTAAACATTAGCTCCCTATATTTTTGCTTTTTAAAAATAATATACATCGTCAAGACCAGTTAAAACTAGTCAAAATTATAGAAAGTAATCTAAATTCTTAGTGACAGTGTTATCTAAGCCTTGGACGTATTTAAAATGAACTTTTAACGAAGTGACAAGTCTCAATATTATATGTATAAAAACTTATACTAATTAGTGATTGAAACCTGTGAAAGTAATTTATATTTATATGTGGACCTGTTTACTGTAATTGTGTTAAAAACTGACAAAATATAATCCTGATCTATAATATAAAAAGGAATTTTACAATTAAATCTTGTTAAAAGTGAAAGTATTAACGTTAAACAATTCAAAAACATTGTAATCAATATAGACACACAAATTCGACAAGTTATTCCATAAGCTTGTTGGAATATTCCGCAAGTATACGATTGATTTGACTACATGGCATTGTCATCCGTGGTTCAAGCCTCGACACAGCTCATTTAATTTTTTTCATTGTTCTTCAAAATATTGCTTATTCTTGATGAACGAATGTGCCTAAAGACTAATAATAACATTCATCGTTCGTAATAACAAACATAATTAACATTTCGTAACAGTATGGAGAAATCCCACCTCACCATCTTAGTATTAATAGATTTCTCCAATGCCTTCAACTGTGTTGACCATGACTTACTCCTAGCATTGCTCTCTCGTCTTAATTTCTCTCCGTCGGTACTGGAGTGGTTCTCTTCATATCTTCGCGGACGCCAACAAGCAATCCGTGCTGGGCAAGATCTCTCTGGCTGGAGTGATCTAAACACTGGTGTTCCGCAAGGCGGTATTCTTTCACCACTTCTATTTTCTCTCTTTATCAATCTCATTACACCTCATCTTCAATGCTCTTACCACGCGGACGACCTACAGCTTTATGCTCAGACTGAACCAAATGAAATTTCTACTGCAATGGATAAACTCAATAGGGATCTTGAGAGCATATCGAAGTGGTCACGTCGCTATGGTATTTCAGTTAATCCAAAAAAATGCCAGGCTATTATAATAGGCAGCTCAAGATGTATTATAGTAGGTATATATTTATATTTATGTATGTATATTTGTAATTATTTTTAAGAAAACCTATTTACCTATGTTAGGTAAAATTATAGGTTAGTCCTTTCCCACCACTGCCCATCAACCGCTTTCTGTTCTTACCTAATGGTTAGCTGGTAAAGGTAAAGCTTAAATGACATTAAGCTCGTCAAATTGTACAATTTTTAAAAGTGCAATAAAGAATAAATAAAAAAATAAATAAAAATAATTATTATGTCTCAGACAAAAATAAAACTCGGGTGTTGCGATCGACTGACGTCTTCGCCTAATATTCTAAACTGTCAGTATTGCAAGCTCAAGTACCATTTATCATGTGTGAATATTAACAAAAATATAAAGGATATCTCTGAAGATTTCAAAACAAAATGGATGTGCCCGGGCTGCTCTAGCAGACTGCCCAAATCAGACAATACAAATACACCAATAAGATCTAATGCACACCAACAAGGAAATGAATGTCTGTTAAATGTAAATACGAGACGGGGTGGGCAAATGGTAGTACCACATTCCTCGTCCGAGGTAGCAATTGACAGCATTCGTGAAATACTTAGAGAGGAACTAAGCAACATTTTAAATATTCTTTATTGCACTTAAATACATTTATAAGTAAATTAATTACAGCTAATGTTAACAAAGGAGGACTTATCTCTAAAAGAGATCTCTTCCAGTCAACCCAATAGAGCGTGGCATAGGAAGTGTTGAGTGGGTTAAAATGTGCAAATTATATTTTTTATGAAAATGTCAAAATAATTAAAACTAAACATAAAAATATAATGTCCAAAATACAGATACTAATACAATATACATAAAGATAAATATATATATATATATATATTAATATATAATATGTACTTGAATACGTAAACAAATAAAATTACATTTATAATAAATATATAATAACCATAAATATATACTAAATCAAACAATAAATACTACAAAGATATATATACAATGATGACACTAATCACATAGCAGTAGAAAGGTAATATGATTTTAACTTTTTCTTAAAAGAACCACTAGATGGACTTTTTTGAATCTCCAAAGGGAGATTATTCCATAGCTGAGCAGCACGAAACGAAAAGGAGTTACCCATAAACTGAGTTCTACTAGTTAGGAAGTTTAAGGATCCTCGAGTGGTTTTGGCAAAGGCGTTTGGGACGGGAAGAGGGGGGTAACAATTGAAAGCGGGAACGAAGGTAGGCGGGAGCATTAGGATTATTAAGAATATTATAGAGCATGGATAGGATATGCACATTATGCCGAATACGGATTGGGAGCCATTTTAAACGGGCGCGGAAATCGGAAACGTGGTCATATTTGCGTAAACTGAAGATAAATCTTATAGCTAAATTTTGTAAGCGCTCTAGTTTATTTAAAAGCTCCTCAGTCATATCTAAGAAGCAAACGTCGGCATAGTCAAGAATGGGAAGTAAAATGGATTGCGCGAGCATAATTTTGGTGCTGAAGGGAAGAAAATATTGGAGACGTTTGAGAGAGTGATATGAAAAGTGTATTCTTCTACTAATTTCGTTGACATGGGAAATCCATGACATAGTACAATCCAAAATAAGTCCTAAATTTTTAACCTTGTCAGTGTACGCTATCTCAATGTTGTTGTATATTATTGGGGGTACCAAAGACCAATCCAACTTGCACCTTAGTCTGCTACTACCAACAATCATGGCTTGGGATTTGGACGGATTAATAATGAGACCGAAAGATCTAGCCCACGATTGAATACTCAAGAGATCACAGTTTAAAGCTTCTACTGTTTGAGTCACTTCCGACAAGGAGAAGTGACGGTATAACTGCAGATCATCTGCATACAGATGGAAGGGAGAAGTAATGACTCGAGAAATATTGTTAATAAACACTGAAAATAGTAAAGGAGAGAGTACACCGCCTTGAGGTACACCAGCAGTTAGAGAAGTCCAGTCTGAGGAACCATCACTGGTTCTAACACACTGCTGGCGACCGAAAAGAAAAGAAGAGAACCATTCTATAACAGAATTTGAAATGTTAACGGCACGGAGGGCACCAAGGAGAATATCGAAATCAACAGAGTTGAATGCACTGCTGAAGTCCAATAAAATAATGGCAGTCAATTTGGTGTCATCCATAGCCTGCCGTATATCCTCTGTAATATTAAGAAGCGCCCCAGTAGTGCTGTGGAAGGGACGGAAGCCTGACTGGAAAGGACATAACAGGTTATTGGTGGAGAGATATGTATAAAGTTGATTATGGACAACGGATTCAAGAGCTTTGGAGAGTAAAGGAAGAATAGAAATGGGACGAAATTGGGAGAGACAAGTAGGATTACTTGTTTTGGGAACTGGTATGACATAAGCCTTTTTCCATTGTGATGGAAAGACATTGTTGCTGAGTGAAAAGTTAATAATGTGAGTAAGCACTGGCAAAATGTCATCCAACACAGGAAGGATCATATCAAGGCTTATGTTGTCACTACCGATGGATTTAGAGGAAAAAGATAGAAGGATTTTCTTAACAGCATCTACTGGTATTGCACTGAAAGTAAATGAAGGGCAATTGAGTGGAGCAAGACTTGAAAGAGTTGAAATAGAATTAGCTTTAGTGAGATTGCTAAGAGTGACAGGTGAGGAAGAGAAGTGCTTATTTAAAGCATTGAGGTCCAAGTTACTTTTAAAAGAATCAGTAGACTTGCCCACTCCTAGTGATTGAAGAAATTTCCAAATTTGAGACTGATTAAGGTTTTGTATAGTTGAATGAATGTATCGGCGTTTAGCATCCCTACACATTCTGTTGCAGATGTTGCGAAGCTTTTTATACGTTTCAAAATTAAATTGTGATCTCTCTTGTTTATACCGACTTTTAGCTCTGTCCCGCTTGGCCATATTTCTCTTGATAACAGGAGTAAGCCAAGGGGCAGGAGCATGTTTAACGCGTACTGGCCGGACTGGAGCATAGGTATTGTAGTGGATATGTTGTACATTAACATATAACTATTATTGTAGAACTTTAAGGTAGGTCTATTAGTTAAATAAATCAGTTGTCATCCAAACGTTGTTTGATTCGATACACATATAACATGGTGTCAGGTGTGAAAACTAATTTTAGTAAAGTTAAAAAATATTAATATTGTTTTGCTTATGGTCATCTTGTGTGAATAATGACAAGTGAAAAGATGAGTTCAAGGCGCGATGATAGCGTATTTACGGCGATACAACAACCGGCACCGATGCAACAAGACGGGAATATGGCGACCAATTGGCGTGAATGGAAAATGGCATTCGATTGTTTCTTAATTGCTTCTGGAAAAGAATCAGCTTCGTCAAAGGAGAAGTGTGCACTTTTCATGCATGTTATTGGAAAATATGGAAGAGAAATTTTTGAAGAACTAGATATACCGGATATTGAATTTGATTATGAAAAATTATGCATTACGTTTTGTGAACACTGCGACCCAAAGAAAAATGTTAATTACGAACGGCACATATTTTTCGAAACATATCAAGCTGAAGATAATTTTGATAAATTTATTGGTGCCTTAAAAATAAAAAGCAAGAATTGTGAGTTTGGATTATTAAAAAACAGTTTAATATTAACTCAGTTGATACGTGGAATTAAAGATGCCCAAATGAGAGAAAAACTGTTGGCAAAATCATCAATGACCTTGGATGAGGCAATACAGTGGTGTCGTGCAGCGGAACGTGCTACAGAACAGGCAGCGGCGTGTTGCAGTCGACAACCGAACATCAGTGTGGAGCAGATGACGAGGCAAACGAGGACTACTTCAGCACAACGCCAGTGGTACAACTCAGGTGCTAATGCCAGGACTCGCGGCGGTGATGGGAGGCTGGCTACGTCGGGGAGGCGCGCGTTTGGACTACAACCGCAGTGGCGCAGCGGTGACAACGGAGCGGCTGGCCGCGGCCGGTATACAGGTTCACCTGTATGTACTAAATGTAATTTACTGCACAAGGTTAGTGATCGCTGTCCGGCTTTTTCAATGAGATGTTATCGTTGTGATAAAATCGGTCATTTCGCGAAATGTTGTAAAATAAAATTTACACATGAAGTGACAGAAGTAACTGACACCCCTGAGTACAAAGAGAATAATGAGTTGTTATTGTATAATATTAGTATAGACACTTTGTGTAAACAGTACGAGTCGTGGTATGAAAATGTTATAGTGAATGGTGTAAACTTATACTTTAAATTAGATAGTGGCGCCGATGCGTCTGTCATGTCTTTATTTTCTTATAATAATGCAGGATTTAAGGAATGTCAACTTAGTAAGTGTGCCACAGTATTAAGAGAAATAAGCAAAAATAAATTGCCCGTGATTGGTTATTTCGATGCTATGATACAATATAAACGACGTAGTTGTAAAGAAAGAATTTATGTGTTAGAAGTTAACTGCAATAATTTATTAAGTTTAAGGGCGTGTGTATGTCTAGAATTAATATTGCGGTCTAATGAATTATCTATAAACGGTATGTACATTGATGAGTCAGTCTTTCAGGGTATGGGTTGTTTGCCGTCTGTTTGTAAAATCGTTATCAACGAAACCGTACCGCCCGTGGTAAATGCCACCCGTAAAATTCCTATTAAGTTGCGTCCTAGATTAAAACAGGAACTTGATAACATGGTAAAACAAAATATAATAATTAAAGAAGAGGGCCCAACCGACTGGGTATCGAATATTGTAGTAGTAGAGAAGCCTGATAAGTCATTACGTGTATGTTTGGATCCTAGGAATTTAAATAGAGCTATTAAACGAAGTCAATTTCTGCTGCCTACACTGGACGAAATTGCTAGTAATCTGTCTGGAGCTAAGTATTTCTCTAAATGCGATGCTAAGAAGGGCTTTTGGATGCAAAAATTGGATGATTGTAGTTCTAAGCTTTGTACGTTTAGCACGCCGTTCGGAAGGTATAGATTTTTAAGAATGCCGTTTGGTATTAATTCAGCTCCGGAAATATTCCATAATGAAATGTATAAAATATTTAAAATTGAGGGTGTCGAAGTTTACATAGACGACCTATTAATATGGGGTAAAACTCGTGAGGAACATGACTCACGATTAAGGGAGGTAATTCGTAGGGCTAAAGAAAACGGTGTAAAATTTAATAAAGAAAAATGTTTATTTGGTTCAAAACAAGTAACGTTTTTAGGTCATATTTTTAGTGCTAGTAGGATGCAACCAGACAATAATAGGGTCAAAGCTATACTGGATATTCCAACACCTATAGACAGAAAGGAACTAGAACGGTTTTTAGGCGTAACTAATTATTTGTCCCGATTTATACCTAATTATTCAGACATTGCATCTCCTTTGCGCGAATTATTAAAAAAGGCAAAAAGTATTATGACCGTGGTACACGAAATTTAGTGCCAGTGTATCCCCACGAAAACGTACGCATGCGGCAGAAAAATGTATGGGTAAAGGCCAAGGTTAAAAAACAAGAGCATGGTAATCGTTCATACTGGTTGGAAACTGAAAATGGTGGAAGGTACCGTAGAAACCGTACGGATATTTTAAAATTACCTAATTCGAAAAGCGATTGCGTAATAAATCGTAAAGAGAATAATTATTATAGTAAGTATTTAGATTGGGACGATAGTGAGACGGTGCCATCAACGAGTTCATCCTTTCGCATAACGGGACACGGCAACGAGGCCAAAACTCAGGAGGACAATACTCAGGGTGTTCAGGCACAGGTAAAAACTACGAGCAGCGGCCGCGTAGTAAGGTCACCCGAACGATTTGTTTGTCAATAGAAATATACAAGATGCGTAATAATACATACATATATACCTTCAACATATTAGGTAGCTCTAATTATGAATACTGATTCATCTGTGTGCATACAGTATATTATCGTATAATAAAAAAAAAAAAAAAAAAAAAAAGAAAGCAAGTGTTGATTATAATGTGTTGCATGCATCAATTCAAATTAATTAAATTCATACATATTGTTATTTCATCAATGCTTAGTCTAATATTATAGTTATACTACAGCTCATTGATTACAGTTGATTTTAAAACATGTTTAATAACTATTTGATTTTAAAATAATAAGATTTTAATAAAAATATGGGATAGTTAATAGTTTGTATGTTTTATAAATATTTGTAGCCACATTGTATACAGTGTATTCCTAATTTACATAAAAAAAAAAAATGTCTAGTGAATATAACTTTATTATTGTAGAGGGAAGATGTAGTGGGTATGTTGTACATTAACATATAACTATTATTGTAGAACTTTAAGGTAGGTCTATTAGTTAAATAAATCAGTTGTCATCCAAACGTTGTTTGATTCGATACACATATAACAGGTATCGAAAATTTTTATAAGCTCACAGTTAAATATATCTATCATTGAATCAATGTCGTCCGAAAGTAATAAGGGAGACCAGTCCACTCTTCTCATATCCTCTCTCAAACGATCAAGATCCATATGCCGAAAATCGCGAAGTAAGTGAACCTTACCCTTATTTTTTGGAGGACGCAAGTTGTATGAAAGATAAATTAAGTCATGTTGAGAGAAAGGAGAACACATTTGTCCGTGAGAGATAGTAGTATGGGGATGAGAAACTATAATTAAATCAATAAGGGAAGGTCTACTGTTGTGAAAGTAATGGGTCGGTTTCGCCATGGGCAAAACATAAAGATTAAGCGCAGATGTTAAACCCATAAGCTTGCCAGTTCTTACATCATTCTTCAAGAGACAGGTATTTAGATCCCCCATAACAATTACGTGATCAAAACGAGGGATCAGTGCTTCAAGAACAGTCTCCAATGAATTAAAATAATCTATTTTATCATTGGGACTGTACAAAACACCCAGTAACAGTTTTTTGTGATGAACTGTTGTAGTGATGAAGAGATATTCCAATGAAGCGGTTATTTGTGGTTGAGATGCACAGACTATTTCTGCACAACAATCGCTGCGAAGGTAAATCCCCACACCGCCACCCCAGAGGTAGTACGGTCATTACGAAAAAGTTTATAGCCCGGAATGGCACAGCAGGTGGAGGGAAGAGATGGCTTAAGCCATGTCTCAGAGATAAAAATACAATCGACTATGCCGGCGCTGAAAGATGTGAGAAGATCGGAATAATGAGCTAATAAGCTCTGAGCATTAATATGCACAAGGGAGAGGTATTTGGAGTGGTCAGCAAAAATAGTCCGCAGTTTGTCATCAAGAGGATTACTATCGGACATAGAAGAATTAAAACTCGATGCAGTGTCAAAATCATCAGAAGAGCAAGAAAAGTAATCATCATTTACATCCATAAATATATATGAATACAAGAAATACAAATAATATATATAAATATTAAAATTATAATAATAATAAAATACAAATTGTAATAAAAAAGAACAATTACAGCTGGCTCATTAACTGCTTAGGTTGACTAGAAGAGCTTAACATAAAACTAACCTAACAATATATTAGTTTTAAAAAAAAAAAGTATACAAATAAAACAAAAAAAAAGTTGTTTACAAAAACTACAGTAGGAAAACCAAGTGACTATATCCATCATAAAAATAAAAAATAAAATAAATGTATGTAGTGACTAGAACTAACAAAACGCAGTACAGATATTATTATGTCAGTTGACATTGACATATGCAGTTGACATGACAGTTCATCAAAACAAACAGAACTGTATTTGTAATTGTAATTTGTACTTACAAAGAACTGATATAATAATAGACGTGAGTCGGTAATTTAACAAAAATCAAGACATTCATAAATTATATAAATATACCCTAAACCAGAGTGAATATAAAAATTAAATAGTGACAATAAACCGACCGAATTAAATAGTATCACAACACCAACACATAACTAGCTGTTTATGAGTTTTTAGGGTGCTGCAAGATGAGTGTTTTCAACTCACCCATAGATGTTATTTTCTTACGCTCTTTGTTAGGGAGAAGAACAACTATATTACCGTCTGCTGACCAACATTTCTTCATGCCGAAATGGTTACGAGCCGCAACAAAGACATACTGCCTTGATCTTGTTAGGAACTCGGAAACGGAAGTTTTGGAGCCCTTTAATATAGTTTTAGCGTTCCAAACCATTGAACGGGATTGTAAAGATGTGAACCGCACAAGAACAGGCCGAGCAGCCTCCCTTTTAGCTCCCAATCTATGACATGACTCGATGGCATCAGGACGAACACTGTCTAATTTCATTTTGTCGTTGAGCAACTCCAAGATTACTTGAGAAGTATCTTCGCCAGAAGTCTCAGGCACACCATGAAAAAGTAAGACCTTCCTTCGGGAATGGGTATCCAGACGGTCTTGAGACTGTTGAAGCATCTCCACCTGTGCCTTGATAAGTCCAAAACTCTTCCAGACAAACGCTTTAAATGAGGCAAAATCGGCGGATAATCCTTTCACCGTAGTACCTGAGGAAGACGGAGCCTGTTGCTGCATGCCCTTCTCAAACTCTTCCATTCGGGTGTTGAACAAGGTTGATAAGTCATCCATGTTTTTTAAAAGTTGCTCAGCTGTGGTGTCCATTGTAAAGTTAGTGATGAAAAGTTATTTCATCACTAACTTTACAATGGACAAATTAATTCTTGTCATTTTAGATAGTTTTAAAAGAAACATTATTGAACAGTTTGAGCTAAAAACCAATGAATTACTTGATAGTTTTGGTCGGATCACGGATTCATTGATTACAATTCAAAACCAACAGGAGGCTATAAAATTTGATGTGAATTCTAATACTTCAAGAATTAATGACTTAGTATCTGAAAATACAACCCTGAGGAATACTGTATTGGATCTTAATTCCAGAATTACGAGTATTGAACACCATTCAAGGGCTAGTAATTTAGAATTACAAAACATACCCGAACATAAGACAGAAAACCTATTTACAGTTGTAAAGCAAATTGCTAACACTACAAACTGTAAATTGAATGAATCGGATATTCATCTATGTACAAGAGTTGCTAAACTAAACAAAAATAGCCGGCGCCCTAGGTCGGTCATCTTAAAGTTTGCATCACCAAGAATACGAGACAGCTTTTTAGCAGCCTTAATTGCCTTTAATAAAAAAGCAAATAATTTCTGTTTGGGAAACTACTCTGCTACCAAAATGTTAGGGAAGCGTCAGTCATTTACCTTTATGGTTCTGCGGATTTCTTGGGCTTCAGGGTCTCGAAGGTATCTTCGCTAGCTTTCCAGCTTCACAGTAGGTTTCACAGTAGGTTAACACAGTTCTAATTTATTTTAATTCACAACACAATGCGCGCGCGCGTCAAGGCCGCTGTACAGTCCGTTTGTTACTAGTTAAGGGAGGGGAAGGAAAGACGCGGGAACAGAAAACTAACGGACTCTAATATAATAATCTGTGCTCACGATGGTATAGGGTAGATTTTGAACAATTTCAGTGAAAAATTGAACACAGGGCACATTGGGATAGGTGGTGATAGAAAACCAATCTTTGTAGTGGAGCATCTCTCACCTACCCAAAAAGCCATTCACGCAGCTACACGTAACAGGGCTAAAGAACTGAATTATAAATTTGTATGGGTTAAAAACGGAAGAGTTTTCATGCGTAAATCAGAAACATCTGAATATATAATAATAATATAAATAAAGTTAGGTGTCAACAACTTCAACTTAAAATTTATATCGGACAGTGCAGCCGTGCTAAAAGCACTACAGAACAGGAAATCAAACAACAGATTAATAATCGAATGTCACAATATCATGGATAAAGTGGCAGAGCACAACGGTGTAACCATCCAGTGGATAAAAGGGCATAGTGGATCATATGGAAATGATGCCGCGGACGAATTGGCGAGAAGAGGATCAGGCATGACGGTAGCAGGCCCCCTCCCGCTTCTGCCAATACCATTCTCACAATTTCGATCCTGGATTCGCCAAAGATCCACTGAGATACAAAACCAAAGATGGAAACAAACCACCGATTGTAAACAATCAAAAGTGGCAATTCCCAGAACAAATCAACGAATGACAAAACGCCTAATAAATCTGGACAGGCATAACATAAAAACAATGATAGGGACAATGACGGGCCACTGTCCCTTAAACAGACATTTGTACACAATAGGTGCTACAGACAGTCCCCTATGCCGGGGCTGCTTTGTAGCCGAGGAAACGGCCGCTCACGTAATCCTGGAGTGCGAAGCGGTGACCACACAACGAAATCAAATCCTCGGAACGGTGAGGTCGCTCCGAGAAGCCTGCGAAGACACCAGGAGACTTCTGCGCTTCTGGGAGGAGCTTGGCTGGCTACGTTAGTAGCCTGGCTCTACACGCACAACGGCCCGAATGAGAGGCCAATTGCGGAAAATGGAGTCCAACCTACATTGACAGTAATATAAATATCAAGAGAATTGAGGATTTGTCCCAGGTGAACTGATTTTAATTTTTAACTGTAGTGTATTGTGACGTCAAAGTTTTCAGTAAATAATTGCATAGTCATACGACTTCATCGGTTTTTATATAATAATTTACTTTTATTTGTTTTGATATTGTTAATTTATTAATTACTGTAATTACATACATCTTTTATTTTATCTAATAATTTATAATTTTTGACTGTTCAATTGTGCATCTGTATGTCATCTGAAAACTTTAAAATCTATTATCAAAATGTGAGAGGACTAAATACTAGTGCGGCAGAGGTACGTCAACAAATCTTGATTAATAATTACGATATTTATATATTTACGGAAACTTGGCTCAATAGTGGATGTTTTAATTCTGAGATATTTGATAATGGCTATGTCGTGTACAGGCGAGATCGCGGGACTTGCTCTATGTCCAACTCAATAAGAGGGGGTGGTGTTTTGATAGCGGTGTCCAATCGACTGAGTTCCATACGAATTTCAGAATGGGAAAGTGTCTGTGAGGATCTCTGGGTCTGGGTCTACTTTCTTGTAGTTCACTGAGGAATAAACCCATTACTATTAAGCTATGTACTGTTTACTTACCACCACCAGTTAAAGATACAACATTGGAGATATTTGTTGACAAATGCAATAGAATTTTAGAATCATCTACTGATTGGGATTATACTATAATTGCCGGTGACTTCAACATGAGCGGTATAGGTTGGCACCCAAAATACAGCGATAGTAATGTCCTCTACGCAGTTCCTGCAGGTTACAGTGAACGTGAGCTTTTATGTAAGTTTATCGACTTTTTAACACTTAACGACCTTAACCAATACAATTGCGTTACCAACTATCAAAATAAAACATTAGATTTGCTATTATGTAACGACGAAATTCTGAATGTCTCTGAATGTTTAAGTCCTGTAAGAAATATTGACAAGTATCACCCGGCTCTGAAAATAGAAGTTAATATTAAAATAAGAGAAGTAAGTCCAAAAATACACATACCTACTAGGTGTAATTTCTATAAAGGGGATTATAACGCCATTAACACGTACCTTAAATCGATATCCTGGTGGGATGAATTTGGCTCCTGCAACTGTATTAATGAAACGGTGACAAAATTTTATAATATATTACGTGACGCCATCAGATCTCACATTCCTATGACAAAAAATCGCAATGGTTCATATCCTGTTTGGTTTTCACCTCACCTAATACATCTCATCATCATCATCATCATCGCAGCCCGGAAGACGTCCACTGCTGGACATAGGCCTCCCCCAAATATCTCCACGACGATCGGTCCTGCGCTGCTCGCATCCAATGCCTTCCCGCGATCTTGACCAGATCGTCGGTCCACCTTGCTGGAGGCCTTCCCACGCTGCGTCTTCCGGTCCGTGGTCGCCACTCGAGGACTTTACTGCCCCAACGGCCATCTGTCCTACGAGCTATGTGCCCTGCCCATTGCCACTTCAAAGTCGCAATTCTTCGGACTATGTCGGTCACTCTGGTTCTTCTGCGGATCTCCTCATTTCTGATTCGATCACGCAGAGAAACTCCGAGCATAGCCCTCTCCATTGCCCTCTGAGTGACTCTGAGCTTGTTGATGGGGCCCATAGTTAGCGACCACGTCTCTGTTCCGTAAGTCATCACTGGCAACACACATTGGTCGTAAACCTTCGTCTTGAGACACTGCGGAAATTTGGACGAAAAGATATATCGGAGCTTCCCGAACGCTGCCCATCCGAGTTGGATTCGACGATTGACCTCTTTCTCGAAATTGGATCTACCTAGCTGGATAGTTTGCCCTAAGTATACGTAGTGATCGACAATTTCGAGTGTAGAATCTCCGATTTTTACGGGAGCAGGTACGACATGGACGTTTGACATAATTTTCGTCTTGTCCATGTTCATTTTAAGACCTACTCCTTGTGAGACTCTACTGAGGTCTTCGAGCATTTTGCTAAGGTCTTCCAGGGTCTCAGCCATGACCACGATATCGTCGGCAAATCGAAGGTGATTGATGTACTCGCCGTTAATGTTGATGCCCAGCCCGCTCCAGTCCAGAAGCTTGAAGACATCTTCCAACGCAGCGGTAAACAGCTTTGGCGATATGACATCGCCTTGTCTGACACCTCGCTGCAGTTGGATAGGCTTCGAATTCTGGTCGTGGAGGCGAACTGACATAGTGGCGTTTTCATACAAACATTTCAACGCTTCGATATATCGATAGTCAATTTGGCACCGCTGGAGAGACTGTAGCACAGCCCACGTCACGATCGAATCAAAGGCTTTCTCATAGTCCACAAACGCCAAGCAAAGTGGCAGGTTGTATTCTTCGGTCTTCTGAATTACCTGCCGCAGCGTATGAATGTGGTCTATGGTACTGAAGCCTTTTCGGAACCCGGCTTGTTCGGGAGGCTGGAAGTCGTCAAACCTGCGCGCGAGACGATTCGTGATGACTCTCGAAAACAACTTATAAACATGGCTCAGCAGTGTTACGGGTCTGAAATTCTTCAGAAGCGATTTGTCTCCCTTCTTGAAGAACAGAACCACCACACCCCTTTGCCATGCTTGAGGCGTTTTGCCCTCGAGGATGACGGAGTTGAATAGCTTCTGGAGGATTCGTAGAACAGGTCTACCTCCAGCCCTCAGAAGCTCAGCAGTAACTCCATCATCGCCCGGCGCCTTGTTGTTTTTAAGTTGTTTAAGAGCCATACCAATCTCGTACAGGCTGACGTCCGGGATATCTTCGGTATAGTGTCGGGTTAATTTGGCTCTAGGGTCGTGTTGTTAACAGGTGCCCGTGTTGTCGTGTATAACTGTCCATAGAACTTCTCAATTTCCCTCAAAAGTTCGGGTTTAGACGAAACGATCCTGCCGTCATCCGTCTTAAGTCGCATCAGCTGGCTCTGTCCGGCAGCCAGATCCCTGTTAAAGACTTTTGAGCCCTTGTTTCTCTCAATAGCCTCCTTTACACAATTTGTGTTAAAGTGGCGTAAGTCACGAGTCAAGGACTTAGAGATCTGCCTGCTAAGTTGCCGATACTGAGAAGCGTCAGTCGGAGACTGCAGGACCATACTTCGCCTTTCATCCATCAATTTGAGGGTAGAGATAGATATTTTTCCGGTTCTTTCTGCGCGGCGGGTTTTGAAGTGCTTAGACCCAGCCGCACGGACAGTTTCCACGAACCTGTTGTTGTAATCGTCCACGTCAACGCAGTCACCAAGGCTTTCGAAACGGTTTTGCAATTCTAGCTGAAAGCTTTCGGGGTTTTGGATCTGTATAGGTGTAGGGCGGAGCGTAGATTTCATCAGTCGGGATCGTTCGAGTTTCAGATTCAGATTCAATGTGCCTCTTACAATCCGGTGATCACTTCCAATTTTGACGGCATTGATCACAGAGACATCATTGAAAATCTGTCTTCTCGTTGACAAGATGAAATCTATCTCGTTTTTTGTGGCACCATCGGGACTAATCCACGTCCATTTCCGGTGTTCCGGCTTCCTGAAGAAGGAGTTCATCATAAAGAGGTTCTCCTTCTCCATGAAGTCGGCCAGCATTTGACCTCGGAAGTTTCGATCACCGATACCAAATTGCCCCACTCTCAGCTCATCACCGCTTCGTTTGCCCAATTTTGCGTTAAAGTCCCCCATGATAACGCTATAATGAGTCTTTGTACTATGTATGGCTCTGGAGATATCCTCATACATAGCCTCAACCTCATCGTCGGAGTGCGTCGAAGTTGGAGCGTACACTTGGATGACCTTCAATGAATACCGTTTGGTAATTCTGAGTATCAGGTACGCTACCCTAGTCGACACGCTCTCGACCTTGATAACATTATTCACAAGGGACTTGTGGACGAGGAACCCGACACCGCCTTGGGACAGTTGATCGCCCTCCCGGAAGTAAAGCAGATTGCCCGATTTCAGGACTATCGAGTCCTCCCCCTTTCTTCGGACTTCAGATAATCCCACGACATGCCAGTGCAATCTGCTCAACTCTTCCTCCAGTTCAGTTAACTTTTCGTCGGTCCGCAGTGTTTGAACGTTGTATGTTGCCAGGGCCAGTGGTCGTCGTTTGTGGTAGCCTGGTCTTACCCGGAGATTCTTCGCACCCCCTGCCCCGCCGTTTCCATGACCGCTACCATGATCAAGACTAGCGGGGCCGCCGGGGACTGGGGGCCGGGGCCTTGGGTGTAAATTCATTTGGGGGGATATTGCCATAATCGCCACGCTTGGCATGCGGGTTGGCGATCGCAGTATGATGGTAGGTACTCAGTAGGACGCTGCTGCCCGTCCACTGGTCGATGAATCCCTTAGTCGCCTTTTACGACACCCACGGGAAGAGAGGTGGTGGTGCTATTCTTACAGCGACACCACACGCTAATACATCTACTAAAACAAAAAAATAAATACCATAGAAAATTTAAGAAATATAAAAATCCACTGGATCAAATAGAATACGATTATTTTTCAATTCATCTTCAATATTATTTATATATATATTATAGCATTTTTTTATTAAAATGCTATAATATATATATAAATAATATATCCAAAAATATTCTGGTCACACATAAAAAGTTTGCGTAAAAATAGCTCATCATATCCAAATACCATGACCCTAAATAATAATACATCTTCTGATGCAAATCAGATTTCAGACATGTTTGCCAATCACTTTTCCACCGTGTATGAAAGGGATGATGGTCACAGTGACAAATCATTGGATGCTTCTGCAATGACAGTCCACACACATGACACAATAAGTAATATTCTACTGACGCCTCAGGAAGTTATTAAAAAACTTAGGAAGTTTGACTTTAAAAAGGGAGCAGGATCAGACAATATACACCCACTTTTTCTAGTGAGGTGTGCTCACACAGTGGCTCTCCCGCTGAGTATCATTTTCAATCAATCGTTGCAAACCGGCATTTTTCCCAGTGAATGGAAGGCAGCTAATATTTTACCAATATACAAGAATGGAAGGAAAGATGTGATATCTAATTATCGACCAATATCACTTTTGTCGGCTATGTCTAAATTATTCGAAACAGTGGTTCATTCTGTTTTGTATTCTCACATACAAAAGTACATAATATTCAACCAGCATGGATTTATGGCAAGAAGATTAGTCAACACTAATCTTACACTATATATCTCAGAGCTTAAGGAAGCAGTTGATCAAAATGTTCAGGTAGATGTAGTTTACACCGATTTTGCAAAAGCTTTCGATAAAGTAAACCATAGAATTTTAGCTGAAAAATTGGATATGTTTGGAATAACTGGCAGCCTACTCAGGTGGTGTATATCTTACCTTCACAGTCGTTACTCAAGAGTCGTGTTCAATTGTGTGCAGTCTTACTCTTTTTCGGCAACATCAGGAATAACCCAAGGCTCTATATTGGGACCTTTATTTTTCAATGTTTTTATAAATGACATTACAGATAATATTAAGCAAAGTACAGGTTATCTTTTTGCTGATGACTTTAAATTAGTGAAGACGGAAATAGCTTGGACATGGAAAAATTTCAGGATGATATTGATAGCCTTACTAAGTGGTGTAATGATAATAAAATGTATCTCAATATTTCAAAATGGTAAATATTTAATTCACCAGAAAACACAGACCTTTCAAATCAGATTATTTTATAAACGGTACCAAACTACAAGAAGTCACCACATTACGAGATCTTGGTGTTCTCATGGATGACCAACTAAGATTTTCTGATCACATTGATAAAATTGTGGCCGAAGCTAACAAGTCACTGGGTTTTATCTTAAGGAACTCAAAAAGTTTTAAAAAACCAACCACTAGTATTCTGCTTTATAACAGCTATGTGAGGAGTAAGTTGGAATATTGCAGCATGGTTTGGTCTCCTACCTACAAAGTACACATAAACAGAATAGAAAGAGTACAAAAAAAATTTGTTCGTAGTTTGTCATATCGTTTCAAAACACCAAGCAATATTAAAACTTACAAAGACAGAACTAATCATTTTCTCCTTGAACAACTGTCCTTGCGTAGATCTTACCTTGATATGTCTTTTCTATACAAGTTGGTGAATGGTCTTATAGATTGTCCTCCCCTACTAAATAAAATTGATTTTAATGTACCCACAAGAATACCACGTTATCCTTGCAACTTATTCAAAAGTAAAGTTTGCAGAACTAATTTGGGTCGTGTTTCACCTGTCGTCCGTTTATCGCGCCTGTACAACGATCTTGCAGAGGAAATTCCTGAAATTGATATTCTATTTGACAATCACTCCGAGTTCATAACTAAGCTTAAAAGTTGACGTTCCTTGTCACATCATAACGTTGTTATATGTATGTTTTATTGTATTATTGTTTAATTAATATTATTGACATATGTAATAGTAGCGATATAATCTTGTAACTCAAAGCATGCTGTGGTTACCTATAATTATGAGAACAGTTAGTTTAAGACCATTAGAATTGTATAAAATGATGACAATTTTTTTATTACAGAACCGAGTAGCCAGAATCATTGGTAATCAACGTATATGTGACAGACTCGACCCATTGGCTTTGCGGCGAGATATTGCATCTCTGAGCATTTTCTACCGCATATATCACGGGGAGTGTTCTGAGGAATTGTTCGGATTAATACCAGCTGCTTTTTTTTTTTCTTCGACTGGCAACACCAACGACAGTTGTCTTTATCAGCTGGCCGTACTAAATAAATAATTTTTAATAGTTTATCACACGAATATTATAGTTCCGATATCATTATTAGTGATTTAATAGTGCAATAAGTGTCGATTATTGTTTGTGTACAAATTGGAGGTGTATTATTTGCAAAAATCGACATTAAAAAATAGTGTACCGGCCATCTGTCAAACTTCTTTCATTGGTAAACAACTAAATATTTAAAACTATTCTATAACTATTTGTTGGAGTTATTCAAAGAATTTCATAATATATACAAGTTTTATACAAAATATTCATATCAAGTTAAATTAATATTAATAATTGTGAAGTTCAGTTGTTGCGTACGTCGAAGGAAAAAAAATACCCACAAAATATATTGTAAGTAATTTTATGTTTTGTATTAATATAATTTGAAGGAACGGAGCACAATCTAATTCCATTTACTTAATCTTAGAAAATATAGGTTGTATATAATATATCTAACAGAAATAATTAAAAATTTTAAGACTTAAAATAAGTAAGGTTCAGTTGTTGTTCTCGTTGTGATACTTTGTTTCTTTTAGAAATAACTCTCTTCACTCTCCCTAGTAACTATTCATATATTCAATAATGTCACTATCTACCCGTTCCACAACTGCACGGCAGACAGAGATGAAGCTTAAAGTAGCCCTACAAGAACTTCAGGCATCCAAAGATCTTAGTGACAAGTTGATCAGGGATAGAGAAGAGAGTGAAGATGAAATTTTAAAAATTATAAATAAAAATACACTATTAAAATCTGAACTGTCAGAACTTCATAATAGTCATCAGGAAGTTATTGAGCAGCGGGATCAGCTTCAAGAACTAATAAGTAGCTTTCATCAGTGTAGTGACACCCATGAGCAAGCCTTGAGGCGTATCACTGAATTGGAGCTTGAGTTAAAGCAGGCCTATTCTAAATGTAATGATCTAGACACAAGATTGGAATTTCAGCGAAGTAATGAGATTAGTAATTTATATGAGGAACTTATTAGTGTTGACTGTGTGCCTCCTTCGACTACAGTTCCATACACTCATCCTGTTGTGATTGACCATACTAGTGATACATCTCCTAAATTAGGCAACTATAACAATAACATTTGTATGTTGAGTCATAATAAATTAAAAAAATATTTAAAACTAAAAAAGTTTATTATTAGGACTCGGAATATGTTAAATAAGCGTTGTAAAAAGGGTCAGTTATTGAAAAGAAATACTTTAAATAATTTAAAATTGCATGATTATATTAATAAGTGTAATAATAAGTTAGTGGAAAGCCAAAAGTTATATGACATTGATACAGACTACCTAACTTCAAAAATCAATAGTTTAGAATCTTCACTTCATGATTTAAATACAAAGTATATTATCTCTCAGAAACAAATCCAGGAGCATATTTTAGCAATGGATGATCTGATTGATGTCAGTAAATACAATGCTGACCGTTTTGAGTCGTTGACTAAGCATTGTACATGTAATCACACAAATATATCAAATAATAATTCAGTTATAACTGTGCTGGAAAATGAAGTTCAGGGTGTTTGTGCCAGTGACTGTAACCCTAAGAGTAGCACAATGGTGTTCTCTGACAGAATAGGCTGTAACTTTGGATCTATTTTGAAGTATCATCTTAAGGGTGATTTATTAAACTACTGTATGCCAGAAGCATCATTTACACATTTAATAAATAAAATTAAATCTATAAAAATGAACAATATGACCACAATTGTGTTATTTTTTGGTAATAGTATTCAATTAAATAGGCAGGATGTAATTAAAGGAATTGAATATTTATTACAATTAAATGTGTATAAGATTGTATTGTGCGCTTTTCCTTACACAAATAGACATCTTCATAAAAAAATTAACAGTAAGGTACATTACCTGAATAACTTATTACATATGTTGACATGTCGTCATAGTGACATTTTTACATTTTTTGATACTAATAGTTTTATTAGTGATTTTTATTTGACAAAAGATACAATGTATCTCTCTAAATCATCTAAAAATAAAATAGCCACTTTAGTGGCTTATAATATTGACTACATGAACAGTTTACATGGTAAACTTAAACATAAAAATACTGACATAACAAATAATTCTATTAATATTTGTGACATAAATACTATGACTGCAGATTTAAACTGCTCACAAAGACAAAGGGAAGGCAATCAGAATTAATAATTGTTCATCAGAACATACAAAGTTTTCCCGGCAGCGAGTTAATTATACAATTATTTTTAGAAAAGTATAATATTGATATTGTCTGTTTCACAGAACATTGGCTTAAAGAGAGCAATATGATGTTCAATTTAAATAATTATAACGTTGTCAGCTGCTTCAATAGAAAGTCAGTTAACAGAGGCGGGTCTATGATAATTGCAAGAAATAATATTAAAGTAAAGGAACGTGCTGACATTGTTAGACTTTCTATTGAGTGTTGTATAGAATTATCTTGTATAGAACTAGAAAATTATATCCTTATATGTGTGTACAGGCCTCCTAATAGTGATTACAATGTTTTTGAAGGGGTGATGGAGGATATTTTAAAAAAAATATTTAATAGTGTTAAAAAAATTATTGTATGTGGAGATTTTAACGTTGATATTCTTTGTAACACACCCACATGTACAAAAATTATTAGTTTATTTCAGTCATTTGATTTAAGTCATGTCTTTCATGAACCCACTCGTGTAACTGCCACGTCTGCTACTTGTCTTGACAATGTTTTTTGTAACTGTGAGTATACAGAAAAATTCATAATAAATAAACTTCCTTCAGATCACTGTGGTCAAGTTGTTAAGTTTAACAGTCAGATCAATAAAGTCAACAATAATAAAAAATCAAAAAGACAAATAAATGTTTACAATATTAACAAATACAAAAGCGCGATTAAAAATAAATTGGATTTGCTGTTACAATATAGTAATAATCCTGATTATCTTTACACCAAGCTAATTACTATTCTATCAGGAGAATATGAACAATTTTTCAAGAAAAAAGAAGTTTATGTTAAATCTAAATTCACGGAATGGGCAACAGTAGGTATACTTAAAAGTAGAAATATTTTGTTTGATTTATACGATCAAAAAAAATATCGATTTGATGACAAATTCACCACTTCTGTGAAAAATTATTCAAAAATTTTTAAAAAAGTTTGTATTACGGCTAAATCTAATTATATTAATAAACAAATTAACCAGTCTTCTGACAAAATTAAAACCATCTGGGGCATTATAAATAAAGAAACCGGAAGATCTAAATTAGCCTATAATCAATTTGCATTAAATTATGATAATAAATTAATGCATGTAATAACCTATTATTAAATTCCAGCAAAACAAAGTGTATAAAATTTACACTTCCTAATGTAAGACCAATAAATACACAGTTATTGCTTAATGACGAAATAGTAAATTTTGTTAATGATACAGTTTTTTTAGGTATAACAGTGGACTCGAAATTACAATGGGGGCCCCATATTTCAAAATTGGTCAATAGACTCAGTTCAGCTGCATATGCAATTAGAAGAATTAGGCAATTAACAGACGTGGCGACGGCTAAACTTGTATACTTTAGTTATTTCCATAGCATTATGTCATATGGTATACTACTGTGGGGTAAAGCAGCCGATATAAATACTATATTTATTTTACAAAAGAGAGCCATACGTTCTATTTATGGTATGGGTTCAAGAGAGTCATTACGTCAGTGTTTTAAAGATTCAAATATCCTCACCGTTACTTCACAATACATTTATGAGAATATCATGTATACACGGAAGAATTTAGACAGTTTTAGAAAACTTAAAGACTGTACAAACAGAAACTTACGCAATAAAAATAAGCTAATTTTACCTAAATGCCGCCTGCACAAAGTCAGTAATTCATTCTATGGTAATTGCGTAAGATTTTATAATAAACTGCCAGAATCTGCACTAAATCTGACAGAGAGGCAATTCAAATCTTATATTAAACAATTTTTGTGTAAGAAAGCCTATTACAGGATAGACGAATTCATAGAAGACAACATATCAAGTAAATAATTAGTTTATTAGCATACAACGTTATAATTTGTTTATCTCATTGCTTTCTTGATTCAATTATTTTAGAAATATGAAAGCGTAGCGGGTTTTGTATTAATTGCCGCATGCATTCTTATGTGAAATGTGAATACTATAAACATCAGATGGCAATTGTGAGTAGCTATGACGTGGTCTGGTGTTTTGAGTAGTCATGCTCACTAAAATGTCCAGACTTGTGGCGGCGTGGTGGGCCGGGTCATTGGGCTCCCTAAAATATGGTCGAGCGCAGTGATAGCTGGCTCATCCGTCATACTCGTGAACGGGTGCTGCTTGTAGGGACTGGTCTGCTCTGATCACTATGACTGATTTCCTCTTATTAATTGTTTAACCAGTTGGTTATGTATTCAATATTTTTTTTCTTTTTGAGTATTTAATTGAATTAGTGCTAATCGGTGGTTTGTATTCACACACTTAAACTTAAATTGTAAGTAAGAATAAATTATTTAAAAGAGCAACACACGAGTTTTTTGCTTGTTCTTCTTGTGATGAGACAGGATTCCGAATGAGCGGTAGATTGAAAAAAAAATGTTATGACTATTCAAAAGTGCTTCAATGTAAGTTTATTTGAATAAATGATTTTCTATTCTATTCTATTCTATTCTATTCTGCTGAGTTTCACCACCGTACCACCCGCCAGAAACTGAAATACCATCCTGATCATCTGGATGAATGGCGGTCTTCCACAGTGCGGGTTTCTAGAAACTTTTTGCCTCGCACAACCACATTGTGGAATCACCTTCCAGCAATGGTATTTCCGAACCGATACGATATTGAAACCTTCAAGAAAAGAGCTTATTCCTTTTTATAAAAGCCGACAACGTACTTGCAATTTCCGTGGTGTTGTGGGTGCTCATGGGCGGCTGTAATCACTTACCATCAGATGAGTCGCATGCTCGTTTGTCCCCTGTGTTATAAAAAAAAAAAAAAAAAACAGTGCAGCCGCCCCCGGTGAAACACCACACTACCACCTCAGCACAACACAATAATAAAACCTAACCTAAGTAACCTTTTTTTTTTTTTTATTTTTTTTTTTTATCGTGTGGAAAAATCTTCAAAAGACCGTCACCCCGCCGGAGGGATGGCGAGGTGGTGTGTGGGACTTGTACCCACTAAAAAACCACACGGTGTACCTACGAGCGCCTATGCCGGAGCCAGGGGATTCGCAAGTGCATTCTACCCCAGCTCCGACGGCGACGGCCCGCCCTGTAGATGTTGTAGGGCAGGCCCCATCTCGTTTTGTGGTTAGGGCGACCTATTTCGCCCTACTCCATTGTGGAGGCGTGTGGGTACACGCGCACACCTCCGGGGCCTTTGGATTGGGGGACTGCCTCCCTCAAGGCAGTCACCCCGGCCCCAGTGGGGGATAGAGGGGGGCGGAGTTGGGTACGCCCCCACCTCTAGGCCTGGCTCTTCTGCGGCGGAGGGAAGCGGGACGATCTGACTCCCGCTCCCTTTCCGCCGCCTCCTTCCGCGAGATAACTTCCTCGCAGAAGGAGCTCACCGCCAGCCACGATCTCTCGCTACTGATCATCCTCCGAACTAAATTCGGCAGCGAGAGATCGTCCCCCACTATTCGTGTGAGGACACGGCGCTCACTCTCGAACGCTGGACATTCGTCCAGCGTGTGTTGCGCCGTGTCCTCCACACCTCCGCACTCGTGGCAGCCGGTCGTCGGCTCCTTCCTCGCCACATGACACAGATACCGCCCGAAGCACCCGTGCCCGGACAGTATCTGTGTCATGCGGTACGTCAGTGGCCATCTCCTATTCATCCATCTTTTGAGGATGGCACGGACAGCCTCGACGGTCCTCAGGCCGGCCGATGGACTGGCCAGCCTTTCTCTCCACCTGATCCTGAGGATCCGCCGAAAGTCGGACCTCCGCGCTCCAATCTCATGGCCAGCGGGTGCCTCCCCCATGGAACGTCGCTCCGCGCGCCAGTGATACACTGACGCGTGGAGCTCCGCTACCAAGTCCCACGGAGGAGACCCCGCCAGCAGACCCGCCGCTTCCCCGGATATGGTGCGGTAGTCTCTTATGGCCCGTATGGCCAAGACCCTGTGTGGCCTGTTGAGGCAGGCCACATTTTCCATGCAACGCGGTGTTCCACAGGAGTCGGTTCTGGGCCCGATCCTGTGGAACATCAGGTATGATTGGAACCTGCGGGGCGCCCTTTTAACGGGCACTGACCTCGTGTGTTACGCGGATGACACCTTGGTCACTGCCCGGGGCGGGACCTACTGGAGGCTACCCGCTTTGCCACGGCATGCGTGGCGCTGGTCGTCGGTCGTATAAGAAGGCTTGGGCTCCAGGTGGCGCTGGAGAAGACCGAGGTCCTGTGTTTTCATGGGCCTCGGCGTGCGCCACCTCCGGATGCCCAGCTGGTCGTCAGTGGCCAGAGGGTGGGGGTCAAGCCCTGTATTCGATACTTGGGGCTTGACCTGGACAGTCGTTGGAGCTTCCGCGCTCACTTCCGGAACCTGGTCCCTCGCCTTATGGCAGCCGCCGGCGCTCTTAGCTGGCTGCTGCCAAATGTGAGGGGCCCGGGAGAAGGTTCCCGCCGCCTATACCTCGGCGTGGTGCGGTCCATGGCCCTGTACGGGGCCCCCATCTGGGTGGGGGCCCTAGGTAGGGAAAATGTGGCCTGCCTCAACAGGCCACACAGGGTCATGGCCATACGGGCCATAAGAGGCTACCGCACCATATCCGGGGAAGCGGCGGGTCTGCTGGCGGGGTCTCCTCCGTGGGACTTGGTAGCGGAGCTCCACGCGTCAGTGTACCACTGGCGCGCAGAGCGACGTTCCATGGGGGAGGCACCCGCTGGTCATGAGATCGAAGCGCGGAGGTCCGACTTTCGGCGGATCCTCAGGATCGAATGGCGGGCAAGGCTAATGAGCCCGTCAGCCGGCCTGAGGACCGTCGAGGCTGTCCGTCCCATCCTCAAACGGTGGATGAATAGGAGATGGCCACTGACGTACCGCATGACACAGATATTGTCCGGGCACGGTTGCTTCGGGCGGTATCTGTGTCATGTGGCGAGGAAGGAGCCGACGACCGGCTGCCACGAATGCGGAGGTGTTGAGGACACGGCGCAACACACGCTGGAAATATGTCCAGCGTTTGAGAGTGAGCGCCGTGTCCTCACACGAATAGTGGGGGACGATCTCTCGCTGCCGAATTTAGTTCGGAGGATGGTCAGTAGCGAGAGATCGTGGCTGGCGTTGAGCTCCTTCTGCGAGGAAGTTATCTCGCGGAAGGAGGCGGCGGAAAGGGAGCGGAGTCAGCTCGTCCCGCTTCCCTCCGCCGCAGAAGAGCCAGGCCTAGAGGTGGGGGCGTATCCAACTCCGCCCCCCTCTATCCCCCACTGGGGCCGGGGTGACTGCCTTGAGGGAGGCAGTCCCCCAATCCAAAGGCCCCGGAGGTGTGCGCGTGTACCCACACGCCTCCACAATGGAGTAGGGCGAAATAGGTCGCCCTAACCACAAAACGAGATGGGGCCTGCCCTACAACATCTACAGGGCGGGCCGTCGCCGTCGGAGCTGGGGTAGAATGCACTTGCGAATCCCCTGGCTCCGGCATAGGCGCTCGTAGGTACACCGTGTGGTTTTTAGTGGGTACAAGTCCCACACACCACCTCGCCATCCCTCCGGCGGGGTGACGGTATTTTGAAGATTTTTCCACACGTTAAAAAAAAAAAAAAAAAAAAAAAAAAAAAAAAAAGGGTGTTTAGGGCCAAGGCCAGGACGCGGCCGTGGATACCATAACCTAAGTAACCTAACTATGTACAAAACCTTTTTTTTTTTTTTTTAACGTGTGGAAAAATCTTCAAAAGACCGTCACCCCGCCGGAGGGATGGCGGGGTGGTGTGGGACTCGTACCCACTAAAAAACCACACGGTGTACCTACGAGCGCCTATGCCGGAGCCAGGGGATTCGCAAGTGCATTCTACCCCAGCTCCGACGGCGACGGCCCGCCCTGTAGATGTTGTAGGGCAGGCCCCATCTCGTTTTGTGGTTAGGGCGACCTATTTCGCCCTACTCCATTGTGGAGGCGTGTGGGTACACGCGCACACCTCCGGGGCCTTTGGATTGGGGGACTGCCTCCCTCAAGGCAGTCACCCCGGCCCCAGTGGGGGATAGAGGGGGGCGGAGTTGGACACGCCCCCACCTCTAGGCCTGGCTCTTCTGCGGCGGAGGGAAGCGGGACGAGCTGACTCCCGCTCCCTTTCCGCCGCCTCCTTCCGCGAGATAACTTCCTCGCAGAAGGAGCTCACCGCCAGCCACGATCTCTCGCTACTGATCATCCTCCGAACTAAATTCGGCAGCGAGAGATCGTCCCCCACTATTCGTGTGAGGACACGGCGCTCACTCTCGAACGCTGGACATATTTCCAGCGTGTGTTGCGCCGTGTCCTCCACACCTCCGCACTCGTGGCAGCCGGTCGTCGGCTCCTTCCTCGCTACATGACACAGATACCGCCCGGAGCATCCGTGCCCGGACAGTATCTGCGTCATGCGGTACGTCAGTGGCCATCGCCTACACATCCACCTTTTGAGGATGGGACGGACAGCCTCGACGGTCCTCAGGCCGGCCGATGGACTGGCCAGCCTTTCTCTCCACCTGATCCTGAGGATCCGCCGAAAGTCGGACCTCCGCGCTCCAATCTCGTGGCCAGCGGGTGCCTCCCCCATGGAACGTCGCTCCGCGCGCCAGTGTTACACTGACGCGTGGAGCTCCGCTACCACGTCCCACGGAGGAGACCCCGCCCGCAGACCCGCCGCTTCCCCGGATATGGTGCGGTAGCCTCTTATGGCCCGTATGGCCATGACCCTGTGTGGCCTGTTGAGGCAGGCCACATTTTCCCTACCTAGGGCCCCCACCCAGATGGGGGCCCCGTACAGGGCCATGGACCGCACCACGCCGAGGTATAGGCGGCGGGAACCTTCTCCCGGGCCCCTCACGTTTGGCAGCAGCCAGCTAAGAGCGCCGGCGGCTGCCATAAGGCGAGGGACCAGGTTCCGGAAATGAGCGCGGAAGCTCCAACGACTAAAATGAATTCACGCTTCTCGGTATATCCACTGACTCACAAATAAATTGGAAATCGCATATCAAGAAAATAAAAAGTAAAGTGTCTAGGTTTGTATATGCATTTCGGGAAGTTAAAAGAACTACCAACTTGCAAACCGCTCTCAACACTTATTGTTCATATGCCTTTTTTTTTTTTTTAACGTGTGGAAAATCTTCAAAAGACCGTCACCCCGCCGGAGGGAGGGCGGGGCGGTGTGTGAGATTTGTACTCACCAAAAACCACACGGTGTACCTACGAGCGCCTATGCCGGAGCCAGGGGATTCGCAAGTGCATTTCTACCCCAGCTCCGACGGCGACGGCCCGCCCTGTAGATGTTGTAGGGCAGGCCCCATCTCGTTATGTGGTTAGGGCGACCTATTTCGCCCTACTCCATTGTGGTGGCGTGTGGGTACACGCGCACACCTCCGGGGCCTTTGGATTGGGGGGACTGCCTCCCTCAAGGCAGTCACCCCGGCCCCAGTTTTTTTTTGAATGGCATCTTTTAAGAATGGCATCACCCGTGAAAGTGACGGTCGTTTTATGGTCCGACTTCCGTTTATCTCTGATCGTCCCCAGCTTGGTGAATCCAAGTCTACAGCGGTTAAGTGTTTCCTAAATTTAGAAAGACGTTTCAATGCCAACTCAGAACTTTGTGAAAAATATATTATATTTATGCGTGAGTACATAGATCTTCACCTCATCCGATTTCCCTTCCGAGTGGCATCATGTTCCTGGTTCTATTAACCCTAGCGATTGCGCTTCCCGAGGTCTTTGCGCATCGTCTCTTCTTAACCATGATCTATGGTGGTCTCCTTCCTGGTTGACAGAATCCCCTAATCATTGGCCTATTGGTGCAGACTTAACAAACAATCCTATTGATTCTTTACCTGGCCTTCGCTGTTTGTTAATTGAAATACCTACGCTATAGATCTCTCGTTTCTCCTCGACCGGTATAGTTCCTTAAATAAACTAGTCGGAGTGTTAGGCTTTATTCTGCGTTTTATTTATAATGTTAAAAATGTTAATTTACGTGTTATTAATCCTTACCTTTCTGTTGACGAACGACGTAATTCTTTGTTGATGCTTATTAAAGCAACCCAGTTACATGCATTTTCTAACGAGATAGAATCCTTAAAATGCGGTAATGTTATTAAATCCCCTTTAAAACGGCTGTCGTGTTTCCTAGATGAAAACGGTTTAGTTAGAGTTGGCGGACGTATACGTAATTCTGAACTCCCATACGATGCTCGTCACCCATTACTTTTACCTAAATCTGGCCCCCTTGTTAAATTAATAATTTCACATTATCATATCGAAAATTCTCATGCTGGTCCTAATGCCTTACATGCTATCCTTTCCCGTGAATACTGGATATTATCGGCCCGACGTGCTATTCAAAACATAATATTTCATTGTCTCTCTTGTTACCGCCTTAAAGCATCCGTATCTCAACCCCCTATGGGTGATCTACCCAGGGACCGGGTTACTTCGGCTAGACCATTTTCTCGTGTTGGCACTGACTTTGCGGGCCCTTTCTATACTAAAGTACAATCCTATCGAAATAAGAAAATAGTAAAGAGTTATCTGTGTGTATTTGTTTGCCTGTCAACTAAAGCGGAACATTTATTTATTTATTTATTTGCTTTGAATAGGTTACATTGTTCTTACAAATTAATTTACAGTTCCATATTCAGCTGCATTTTGAGCATGCAAATTTAAATTCATGTTAATATAACTTGTTAAATGTTAACAACGAATGTCATAATTATTTATATTGTTAAATGTCCAACATTAAGTAATAATAAGTATGCCCAAAATTAAAAAGAATAGAATAGAATAGAAAATCATTTATTCAAATAAACTTACATTGAAGCACTTTTGAATAGTCATAACATTTTTTTTTTTTTAATCTACCGCTCATTCGGAATGCTGTCTCATCACAAGAAGAACAAGCAAGAAACTTGTGTGTTGCTCTTTTAAATAATTTATTCTTACTTACAATTTAAGTTTAAGTGTGTGAATACAAACCACCGATTAGCATTGAATACATAACCAACTGGTTAAACAATTAATAAGAGGTAATCAGTCATAGTGATTAGAGCAAACCAGTCCCTACAAGCAGCACCCGTTCACGAGTATGACGGATGAGCCAGCCATCACTGCGCTCGATCATATTTTAGGGAGCCCAATGACCCGGCCCACCACGCCGCCACAAGTCTGGACATTTTAGTGAGCATGACTACTCAAAACACCAGACCACGTCATAGCTACTCACAATTGCCATCTGATGTTTATAGTATTCACATTTCACATAAGAATGCATGTGGCAATTAATACAAAACCCGCTACGCTTTCATATTTCTAAAATAATTGAATCAAGAAAGCAATGAGATAAACAAATTATAACGTTGTATGCTAATAAACTAATTATTTACTTGATATGTTGTCTTCTATGAATTCGTCTATCCTGTAATAGGCTTTCTTACATAAAAATTGTTTAATATAAGATTTGAATTGCCTCTCTGTCAGATTTAGTGCAGATTCTGGCAGTTTATTATAAAATCTTACGCAATTACCATAGAATGAATTACTGACTTTGTGCAGGCGGCATTTAGGTAAAATTAGCTTATTTTTATTGCGTAAGTTTCTATTTGTACAGTCTTTAAGTTTTCTAAAACTGTCTAAATTCTTCCGTGTATACATGATATTCTCATAAATGTATTGTGAAGTAACGGTGAGGATATTTGAATCTTTAAAACACTGACGTAATGACTCTCTTGAACCCATACCATAAATAGAACGTATGGCTCTCTTTTGTAAAATAAATATAGTATTTATATCGGCTGCTTTACCCCATGGTAGTATACCATATGACATAATGCTATGGAAATAACTAAAGTATACAAGTTTAGCCGTCGCCACGTCTGTTAATTGCCTAATTCTTCTAATTGCATATGCAGCTGAACTGAGTCTATTGGCCAATTTTGAAATATGGGGCCCCCATTGTAATTTCGAGTCCACTGTTATACCTAAAAAAACTGTATCATTAACAAAATTTACTATTTCGTTATTAAGCAATAACTGTGTATTTATTGGTCTTACATTAGGAAGTGTAAATTTTATACACTTTGTTTTGCTGGAATTTAATAATAGGTTATTACATGTAAACCAATTTAATATAGCAGACATAGCACAATTTACATCGTCTAATTGATTAGTTTGACGTCCAATTTTAAACACTAACGAAGTATCATCCGCAAACAGCACTATATCTGCAATTTTCTCTACCATAAAGGAAGGAAGGTAAGGAAGGTCATTTATGTAAATTAAAAAGAGAAAGGGGCCTAAGATTGACCCTTGTGGAACGCCCATCCCAATATTAGCTCCCTTAGATTTTATACCGTCAATATCTACAGTTTGGACCCTATCCTCTAAATAAGTTCTCATTAATTTTAGATCATTATCTTTTATACCATAATGTTCGAGCTTGTACAAAAGTGTTTTATGATCTACGCAATCAAATGCCTTTGATAGGTCACAGAAAACTCCGAGTGCATCCTGTGACTTCTCCCATGATTGGAAAATATGTGTTATCAGCGCTACACCTGCGTCAGTGGTAGACTTGCCGGCGGTGAAACCATATTGTTGACTGTGAAGCAGTCGATTATCCCTGAAGTGTTGTAACATTTGATTTAACATTATCTTTTCAAACACCTTACTTAGAACTGGCAAAATAGATATAGGTCTATAGTTCCTGGCTCAAATTTATCTCTGATTTAAATAGTGGGATTAATTTGCTAAATTTCATTAATTGTGGAAAAGTCCCATTATCAATACATTTATTAAAAATAGTAGCTAGATATGGAGCAACAATATCTATGAAAGAACTAACTACTT